>NW_019384340.1:517040-683746 GCF_000671375.1 Centruroides sculpturatus | reverse complement strand
TTTTTTTTTTTTTTTTTTATCTAGTTTGAAAAATGACCCCTGGTTTTGCAGTATTTTTTAATGCTTCAATGTAATCTTATCTGCTGAAATAAAAAGTAATTATTTATAAAACAATTTTTTTATATTTACCAAGTGTTTCTTCTATATTTGGGCTTTCATTTTCTGATAATTTCTTTATTTGAGAGGTACAGTTCTCAAATTTCTTGTTACTTTGATATGCTTCATATATCATGTGCTCTATATTATTAATTAATATTAAAATATTCAAATTATAAATACTTTATTAAATATTAATAAAAATTATTTTATTATGAGCTATAAATCTATTAATCTTTTTACACGTAACATAAATACAAAATATCACATACAAATACCACAAATATGAATAGACAAATTACAGCCAAATATTTATAATAAAATCTAAAAATTTTAAGGGAAAATTATATTTTGTTTACTTTAGAGCAGTGGTTCTCAACCAGGAGTACATATACCCCTAGGGGTATGAGCGTAAATCAAAGGGGTACATCTAACTTTCATTATAAAATGGCGTATGTTAATGAATTTGCTGTAAATTATTAATGCAAGAAATGACAAGAACTTGCTTTAAAATATCCCAGTATGAACACCGATTTCCCTTTTAACAGTACAAACAACTTGTTTATCCACTTGATTTACCTGTCTATTTGTGCCATTAGTGCTGAGTGAACCTGTAGTCTAGTAAAATTTTGATTTAACCGAGCATTAATTTTAGAATAGATGTCAGCAGATTGGCAGTACTTTTAGTTTTTGTGAAATATCAGTACAACAATTAGATTTGCGAAGATTTGTTAATGTGCGATGGCCTAAAATATACAACTATGGGTTTTGACATTTTCAACAAAATTGATGTTTTCATTCAAAGTAATGAAATAGATTGGAAAAAGTGCATCGACATCTGCACTGATGGAGCTAAAGCTATGCAAGGTCCAATTTAAAAGATCTAAAGAAAACTTTTACCATTTTAACAATAGTCAAGTTCAAAAACCACTTGTTCACAATTCACAAACGTTTATATTAACAATTAAAACTTACATACAGTTATGAATTTCACAAAAATAAAACAATTACAATAATTCAGATAGAGCAAAGTTCAAATGTCAATTAAACCACAACAACAGGTCCATCAAAAAGGACTCCTTGAGATGTATTCCTTCAGACGTTGGTTACCACAGAGCGAGACAAAACAACCTTCTAGGCAAGCTTAGACAAAGCTAAACAAACTTGAGTTCCCTGGATAAGTCTTAGGTGAACTGAACTTCCCGCCTAAATTCAATCCTTTTATATGGATTGAAACGAATGTAAGTCCTCCAATCAGCGCTTAGTAGCGCTATTGGAAGTCCACTGGTCGTACGATGTTTTCTAGCCAATCTGTGGTCGAGTTCCAAAACTACTAACATCGCCAGATCTGCATCTCCATGATGATGTCCATTGGTCATTTGAAAACAGGAAAAGCGCTGGAAATCGTACGTCCAGACGATTTATCCCAACAACAACATATTTGTGACAAAAACTAAAAAAAAACAGGCTTGACACATCAGCAGATATCGTTGTCAGTTAACAAGGTGGGAACCAAATTTTGAAAAAAATTGCTGAAGATTTATTGCAACAAATATCCCATTAAATTGTTAGAAATTATTGTAAAATAATTTAAATTTTGTTTATCGTTAATTATAATTATTTATTTTTAGGAAATGTAATTTATGCATGTATTGAAATGACTTCTGTGATTTTATATAATATACTTATCAAATAATAATAAATAAATGTATGNAAATTGATTCATAAAGAACGGAACGTTTTATGCGTCTTATAGAATGATCTACTTTATATTATTTTATATAATATACTTATCAAATAATAATAAATAAATGTATGTACAGTACCTGTTTAAATTGCTTATTATTTACGTAAAATAGGTAATCCACTTTTAGTTATAGTTAATTAACGAGAGTTTTTTTATGGCACTCAGTTATAAGGGCTGTATAATCTAACACAGTAGTTATAAAATTTACATACAGAAATATAACGGGTACTTGCGAAACAGCTAATGAGCTAATGGGGTACATCAACAAAAAAAGGTTGAGAACCACTGCTTTAGAGCATTATATATTTTTTTTTAATGTAATTAAAATTAATAAACAAAATTATGATTTAAACTCTACTAAATTTTAAAAATCTTACAAATAAATAAAACATAAATACATTCACTGCTTATTCACTAGTTTACTATAGAAATTTATTGTATTAATATAATAAAGACAATTTTATTAAACAATGAGATAAATTTAAAAAATTCATAAAAACTGATGATAGCAATATATAGATATCAATTATTTTGTATCTATTAAATGTAAATCATGACAATATTGCTATAGCAAGAACAATAGTAGTTCAAAATTAACTAATCAAACAGAGCACTCTTTCCATTTAGTGTGTGTCAAATATACTATTGTTCTAAAACCTAATATAATAAAGAAATTGATGATAAATTTCCAATAAAATTCAAGCTAAAGTAAGTAAATATTGGATAAATATGAATTACTTATTTTTAATTTAGAATCACTTTCAGTGCATAAAAACTGACATATAAAAGTCTTACAATTATAATACTGTACTTTGATAACAATCATTTCATTAAAAACATGAAAAATTATCATATGTATATCAAAAACATTAAACCATTTTAACTTTTATGATTATATTTTAAATTATAAATTAATTTCTTAACTAACTGAGGTTTTAATCATTGATTCTGCTTGTTAATCAGAGCTAAAACTTTCTGTTTACAGATATATTGAATATAAATTTATTCATTCAAATAAGTATTATATATAAAAAAGTAAATAAATTACATAAATTTAAATTTTACCTGGCTTTTCAGTTCCAGTTCTACGAAGCTGTATGAAGAGTTCTATATCATTTTCTATAGAGCAGTTTTCTAATGTTTTACGAATTTCTTCATTCATCTTAGAAAAGAATAAGACATCAATAAAAAATAAAATTTGAATTCATAAAAGAAAAATAAGTGACTCACATCATCTTCATTTACACATTGTAAAGAACTTATATTTGTTAATATCCACATGGAATTTCTTAGTGCATCAATTCTTTCTTCTTCTAATTTTTGAAAACACTAAAATAAATAATGTAAGTTTAACATTTCCACATGGTTAAAATGTCTTAATAATAATTGTTATATGCAAAAAATACCTCACATGTAGAATACATTTCGTTTTCCCAAAGCTGATGAATTTCTTCAAGAGATTCTAAAGATGAACTATATGTCAAATTTAAATTTTCTATAATTTGTTCTATTCTATTATGTTTCTGAGTCAACTGTAAATAAAAAATTTATATAAATCAACTTTCATACAAAATACATCAAATATGATTAAAAATATCAATAATAAAAATTAATCATTGTCAATCTATTTCCTTCCTTCTTACTTTTCTTTCTATGAATACATATTTTCATTTAAACAACTCTATTAATTTGGACTTCCTCTAGATCAGTGTTTCTCAACGGGGGCGATATCGCCCCCATGTTGAGGGGGTGATTAGTAACAATTTATATTTTGGGGGGTGAAAAACAATTTTCTGGGCGACATAGAAAAACATTATATTAAGAATAATTAGATATATTATTCGTTATATCGTACAATAATTAAACAAATAACATTATACTAGTCACAAGTCTATTCAATGCAGTACGAATTTGGTGTTAGTCTTGGTCCTCGGCATCGGTATTTTGGAGTGAAGGGGACGATACTACATAACGGTTGTATTGAAGGGGGCGATACTACGTTGAAGGGGGCGACGATTCGTTAGAGGTTGAGAAACACTGCTCTAGATAAAGCTATAAATATAGTTCATATAATATATATATACATTTAAGAATGTTCATAGTATTAAAATTAATTTTACTATATTATTTATATATCTCAAAATATTTTCTCCTCAATTAGAAAATTCAACAAGTAATATTTTTAAGTACAAATCTGTCTAATCAAATCTATAAATAAAAACAATGCTGTTATGATTAATTTTTCAATAAATGTCTTCATTAAAACTAATAAAAAATCCAGCAGCAAGGGTCATAACTTTCACAGTAAAAAAAATTAAAATTGTGTGTGGTGCCATCTGTTATAAAAAGATATTTAATAACATCTCATATTATTAATTATTATAAAATGACAAAAAGCTTAATTTTAAGGGTAGATAAATTTGATAAAAAATCATAAATGTTAATTATGAATAAAATCTTCAGTAAGTCTGATTCCACTAGAGATATGACATATGACCCCTCTATCTCTCCACTCTCTTGACCTTTAACCACCGAAATTTAACAGCATCAATGCCCCTTATACACAAACTTCCCTGAAAAATTTCACAAAATTTTGACAAAAAGCACAGGAATTATTAAGCTTCAAAGTGAAATGAACAAAATCACCAAAGTGAACATCCATAAATAGAGAAAACCTGCCAAACTCTTTTTGCATTTCTTGATGTGTCAAGGTCCCAAGTCCAAAAAACATAAAAATTGTTGACCGATCACAAGCTCTCTCTCTGTTATGTATAACAGGCAGGNACATCCATAAATAGAGAAAACCTGCCAAACTCTTTTTGCATTTCTTGATGTGTCAAGGTCCCAAGTCCAAAAAACATAAAAATTGTTGACCGATCACAAGCTCTCTCTCTGTTATGTATAACAGGCAGGAAAGTAAATTAATTAATTATTATTGAAGCACAAATTGATATATTCAATATGAAGGTAAAATTAAAATAATTTCAAATGTTAAGAATATTTCTAAAAAAATATGAATGCAACAAAGTATATGTCAATATATAAAATATACTATGAAACAATTCATTGCAAACTGAATATGTTGTGATATAATATTGAGAATGAAATATGACATAATGCAAATGACATTAAAAATACGAACAATTCCATAACACTCACTAAATAAACCATTCCCAGTTCATAACCAAACAGAAAAATTCTTTCTATGAACGTTTTCATCTATATGTAATAGACATCCTCAGGTATTGACGATATCGAACTAACGGNATATGACATAATGCAAATGACATTAAAAATACGAACAATTCCATAACACTCACTAAATAAACCATTCCCAGTTCATAACCAAACAGAAAAATTCTTTCTATGAACGTTTTCATCTATATGTAATAGACATCCTCAGGTATTGACGATATCGAACTAACGGCTGGTAGAATAGAATGTTTTTGAAAGTTCCGTTTAACTGCATTAATGCAACGTATTCGAATTACGTAGTTAAATGGAACTTTCAAAAACATTCTATTCTACTAGCCGTTAGTTTGATATCGTCAATACTTGAGGATGTCTATTACATATAGATGAAAACGTTCGTAGAAAGAATTTTTCTGTTTGGTTATGAACTGGGAATGGTTTATTTGGTAAAAGTTATATAATTAAGTATCCAGTTTTTTGAAATACAGTATACAAACAATTCCTTTATTTGTTCATTTTCTGTTCTATAAACTTCAGAAAAATGACTATTAAAAAAACAAAATCATCAATTGTTTATATATAGTCTGTATAAGAACTGTGAAACTAGTCAAATTATAAACGTAACTCAAAATACTTTACAGATCTAAATCAAAATTTGGATATTGATCTTTTTAATAAAAATAATATATTTCTTATTCATACTATTTATAATAAAACACATAATTTATACTATTTTTACTTTCTCTTTTTTATTCATTTTTTAAATATATTATTATATCAAAATATCTGTATCTAATTTGAATAAGGGTAATATTTGAAAAATTTTAAACTATTAATAAAATTTTATTTATTATATGAATATTTAAAAACTTAATGATTTAATTTTCAACACATTGAGAAATCCAATAAAAATACGATATATTAAAATATACATAAGCTCCAATTGTATAAAAATTTTATAGTTTCAATGTTTTGAAATGTTAATGTTGGAATGTTATTTATACAAGGTGAGTCAAAATTATGTGAACAATTTTGACTCACCCAAGGAGCTCATGTATAGTACAAAAGTAAGAGACCTCGAAGACCTCAAGGACAGAATAAAAGGTGTGATATCCAGAAATGTGTGTTCTGGCACTAAATTGTACTCTTGAACTTTGGTTTGAGTACATTAATCGTGCTGGTGGTCAGGTTGAGACTCTGTATAATGCAAACTTTGAGTAAATGCTTTCTCTCAAATAGTGTTCATATAATTTTGATTCGCCCTGTATATTATATCATTAAATCAGATTTTATGGCTGTATCATACTTGTTTATGTTATTGATACCACTTAAAATTTTTGCTGACATTTAGACTATCTTTCTATTATGTAATAACAACCTTTAATTTTTATTTTTTAGGATAAAAGTCTAATGAAAATCTTGAATAAAAATTCACATCATGTTCTAAAAATAAATGCATTAGATTTACTTGTAAGTAAATCTAATGCAAATTATAAAATGTATATAAAATAATTAATGTAAATAGCTTTCAAATGTCTAAAAAACACAGAAAAGTAATAATCTTTCAATGCAAACTTAAACATTGATATATTTTTTTTTATGATTAAATTATTAATAGAGTGGTCATATTCTTTCTTGTACAAATCAGGACAGCTTTTAAGAGCGATTAAAAAATGGATCTAAAAAATGGCTAAATAGATAATGTTTTTTAAAATTATTTATTTTTTGATATATAAATTGGTTATATTCCACTTATAAAATGATTCCATTTAAAATTTTATTCCATTTTTGAGAGCTAAAAACAGAAATCAGAGACTGTCCCAGACAAACCAGGATATACAGTCACCCTATATATTAGAATACTTTCTTTTCATTAATTCATTGTTAAAAAAATATTTTGTTAATAATATTTAATTAATTATAAGCAAATGAGAAGAGTAATTATTGTAATAATTAATTTATAATTCCAACATAAACAAATTTATTCTAAACATGCATAAACTAATATTTTAATATTTACTTCAATTAATATAATGTATTTTTATTTAAATTTTACTACAATTTTAAAATTTTAAACTAGAAAATTTTTAAAGAAATTTCATAAACAGTTCAAGTAAAAATACCTTTTCATATTCTTTACACTGTATATTTTGTCCCACAGATTGTAAAGTCTCTTCTATAACTTCCTTTTCTTTGCATCGTGTGTAATAAGTTTTCTTAGACTATAGAAAAGAATAATAGCAATTAATTTTAAATACAATACTGCAATTAATATGTTCATTTTAAAATAAACAAAACCAATTTTAAATATTAAAATTATAAAAATTGTAAAAAAAAAAAATTCTTGTAAAAGGGCTTCTTCATATTTAATTTTAAAATAAATATTTTAAACCTCATTTTATTTATTTTGTTATAAAAAACTAATTTGTCAAATTATACATGAATATGTTATTTTTTATATAATGGTATGAATATATAAATTTTACTAAATTTAAATACAATGAAAATAGAATAATAATTATAAACAATAGTTTTTATTTAAAATTTTTATAATTGAAATATTTCATTTACTTTACTTAAATAATATGTTATGCAATACTGTATATATTGTTTAATTTGTTTCACATGACATACATTTATTTACTATAATAAAAAACAAAACACATATTTTTCTCTTCATTGAACTAAATACAAATCTATTTATAAAAGTATTTAATTTTTATTCATTGAAAATATCAAAAATTCTTGTAAAATACATATAGAATTTATTTTCTCTGATGGCATANGAATTAGTCTAGAATCGATTAATTTTATGAAAGAAAACCTTTCAAACAGCCGTAGTCCGTAAACTATGATTCCTACAAAATTGATTCATAAAGAACGGAACGTATCTACCGTCTTATAGGGGGATCTACTGTATATTATATTATAGTATTTGATTCATATTTACAAAAGTTATATTACATAAGAGTTTATCACACCAAGTGACCAATCTAATAAATTTTAAAAATTCTTTAAATTGTGTACAGTAGAGGAATAAACAATTGTTAAAATGTGTTATATTGGTCACTCGATGTGATAAACCATTTCGTAAGATAACCTTTGTATTTATATAAATCAAATACTATAATATAGCAAACATTAAAACAAAAACCATATAAAAAGTTTGGTTATTTCAGCCTACCAACGTCACATTTATCGCCATACTCAGATGGTAAGAAATGGCACAAATTCAATAGTCAAGTAGACAGGAATTGAAAATATATCTTAAATTTTTCAGATATCATAATATTTTCTAATGTTAACTCTAAGAAACTGTACCATTCACAGCCAAATATCAAACGGTAATCCGCCAACCAATCAAATTTTGAAAAAATAAGACCAAATATTTAAACTCTGCATCCTTGAAAACCACTCAAATCATATTTGTGCTGACCAGTAACCTTATGTTATGTAATTTTTCTATTCAAATGCCACCATACTCACGATCCAATAGAAAGAAGGAATGTTACAGAAGGGAGACAAAGTTAATTCGACCAAAAGTAGTCACTGACCTCCTCCCGGAAGAGCGGATGGCCAAAGACTACTAATTAATACCGATCTACTATTAATATATTTGAGATCCGCGTTGGATGGGTTGTGATGGCCTCGCATGTGATCAAAGTTTCTAACCTTAACGTCCAAAAGGCTTTGTATGATTTGTGTAAATAAATAAAAAAATCTTGTAAAAATGCTAGAATAATTGCTTTTATGTGATGATAAATTTTTTAAAATTTTGGCAACAGATTGTATAAACTATGCAGGAAATGTATGCTCATAAATATTGCATTTATGGAAAAATTATTGGGCTACAATTTGAAACATTGTAGACCTATAAATTCCCACTGTCGTCACCTATCTATCTGTCCTTCCTTAACTTCGAGAAAAGAGTTAGATGGATGAAAGTCAAGACCAGATGTGGAAAGCTTATGGCAGGAAGCCCAGATTAACTATATACAAACTTCCAGTTTAGAATGGAAGTAATGTTACTTTGATTAAAAATTTTCCCTAAATGGAGTTAGATATACGAATTTATTGCTAACAGGAAAAGTATAATGTACAGGGACAAGACCACCACTAAAAGAATTAAGAACATTGTGACAAAAAATTGCAGCCTGGCATTATGATGATGTCACAATAAATAATTGCTTGTTAGAATTAGTTTGGTTTGTTTGGTTACAGCAATGCAAAATGTGAGTGATCTGTCAAGGAGGATGCATTCTGGAAAGATGTTTATGTAGAGTTGGTCCCAATTGAAGTGTTACTAACACGAAGAAAACTCAGAAAATGCCACTTTGGCCAGTCCGTTTGCCATGTGTGAACCATGACTGACTAATGGTGTTCAGTCGTTTTATCCACTTGGTTATTAGAGTATACTTATTGGGCTATAATTTCAAAAAACGGTAAAGCCATAAATTTCCAGTCATCTGACCTTAGACTCGAGAGGACTCTGTCTGTCTTTGATGGCAGACATTTTATAGTTTCATCGGGATTGAATTATTTCTAATTGGTTAGGCTTTCCCTTCCCCACTCCCCTATTGGTCTCATACCTGTCTCTAGGTAAAATTTGAGACCAGTTTAGGTTGCGAGAAAAGTCTGCCCAGAATGTTTTATTCGATACCATCTTCTCGACTCTGATCACACTTTATTGATGACTATGACACCTATGCCCATTCTATTACAGTTTTGTTTCATTTTACTTTATTTTACATTAAATATTTTCCTTTTTAATTTTCTTTTATTCTAAAATTTTGTTTTTTCCGTTATTCCTTATGAGCAACGATGTCAAAGTCCAGTGTCGCTAACTCAACACTTATACAACTTGTTTTCTTGATGGTTTAACTTAAAAGTTTTACATTTCTCTCTTTAAGTCCCTCTTTTTCTTTTTTGGACTATTTCCGGGGTCTCACATTAAAAAATTTTTCTATTAATTCTATTAAATCCTTATGGTATTAATATATTACTTTATATTTTAGAGATTTAGTTTAATAGAATTATGTATTGATTAAGGTTTAAATCCATAATATTAATAGACAAATGAATTATTATCTATTATTGTTTAAAATTTAAAAAATTATATTAATGCAAACTTTTAAAACAATACTTAAATATAAAATAGGAATATTAGAACTTACTCAATTATAAACATTTGTTTCTTGTCTTTCTTTTGAAATTTAATCATTATCAAGCTTCTGTATTGGCTTCTAGTCTGAGGAAATATTCCTCAAAAAATTTTTACTTTGACACATTCTCCAAAGTGTCAAAGTGGGTCCAAGCAACGCCTCCTATAGAGAAAGCCAAAGTACAAAAGTCACGTAGGTCTGATGTCACTGATAGTCTGTCGTTCTTGCATATGCTTAACGAAACCACTTGTTGGAGACTTCAAAGATAGCTGCCATCTTAAATTTTTTAGTTTCCTCCTATTTTTTTTTTCTTTTTTACTTTTTCTGATTTTCTTTCACTCTCTCATAGGAGAACAGTTGGACAAAAGTCTAGGAAAGATTCAAAAGTTCGTTTTTACTTTAAGAAGTATAAAATATGTATTGCTTGCATGTTTTGCGAGTCATGCCGGACAAATGTTGCATTACAACTTGTCGCGGTAACTACAAACATGGTTCAAAGTATTTTTGTTCAGCTTTCCAAATGATCCTGATCTAAAACAAAAATTGATATGGAGTTTGAAGTAAAAAGATGGTTTTCAACCTACCAAACATTCTGTGGTAAGTACTTTGTGATTCACTTGAATTTTTGTGTTCACTTTGTATTCCTGTAATGAATTTTAGAGCAGTATCTACTGAGTTTAATTTTATTTAAACTATAATTAAATTATGTTGCAAGTTTGAAAATTTTGTTATCAATGCAAGTAAGTGATTAGTTACTTTTCTATATTAAATTTAGGTTTGCGAACTGCATTTTCCACCTAAGCAAGTGTTAAGAGAAATTGAAATGTTTGATGAAAAGAATGGAAAACTTATAAAAGCTCCTCTCTCACACCCTCATCTTAAAAAAAAAAAAAAGGATCTATTCCAAGAATATTTCTAATGGGCTAAGTTATCTTTCTGTGATGCCATATTCAAGAGAGTCACTAACTAAAAAGTGAAAACACCAGAAAGTAGATTTGATTGAAAAGGCTATTGCAGCTAATTTGGAACTAAAAAATCATATGGTTTTACACCTTTAGGAATTTATCTGAACTTAAGTTATGTCTTAATCATGTAGATATTTTTAGGATGTGAAATGTTATAGAAAATGTGTCAAGTGTAATGTTCTGCAGTATTAAGTCATCAGAAATTGTTAAATCTTTAACAATAGATGAAGAACTAAATGCAAAAATATTTGTTTAATCTCTAGGCAGTAATGCATTTCCTAAAAAATTTGTAGCTTACATAATTTAAAAGATGTTTTAGTTAACTTAGAATCATTTGAATGCAGTGATAATGATTTGTTAATGGTTTGTATTTTATTTGTCCAAGAGATCTTACAGTAGCTGAAATTAAAAGTTTCTCATAGGCAGTCTGAAATTGATTTTCTAACATTCCTCTTTGCAAAATCTCTTTTTGGTATTCATCTCATTTATTAACTTCTGTAACTTATTAAATGCAATATCACCCCATGCATATAAATTTTTATATGCATGGGGTATATTGTTTATGCATGGGGTATATTTTTATATTGTTACCACATCCTAAAACTATTATGAAAGTGTTTAATAGCTTGGGAGTAGATCCTAGAAAAGAACAACTGATGATAACTGTTTGAGTTACAAAAATCAAAAATTTAGAGTCTCATGAAAAAACCATCTTATTAATGATGAATGAAATACACCTTAAGCCATGTTTTGATTATAAAGGTGGTGAAGCACTCATAGCAGCTTGTTCCTTATCACAAGCTGCTGTGAGTGCTATGTTTTCATGATTTATAGCTCGCTATCTTCGTATGAAGATTTAGCATGTATTTTTGTCTGTTAAAATCATCAGTGCAGGTGATTTACATCATTCCTGATGAAAATTATAATCAAATTGGAAACTATTGGTTTCAGAATAGTTGCAGTTATCCATGTTTGAAAGTCCACCTAAAATTAGTATTGTTTATAATAATCCTGCTGAGGTTGGTCATCCTCTCTTCTTTATTATTGATCCTGTGCATATTTTAAAATTGATTAGAAATAACTGGATTAATCAAAGAAACACAGATCTGTATTTCTTTGATTAATCCAGTGCTGGAATGACAAATGTCAAACTAGCATTACAAGTATTCAATGCTCAGATTGCTGAGAGCTTATTAACTGTTGGACATGAAAATATTTTACTTTTTTGTAAGGGAACTGCTTCTTTTCTTAAAATCATCTACACTTGGTAGTCTATTGTTAATGTAAAAACAATTTATAAAGGTCTGCATAAATTAGATAAGTATTAAGAACTATTTACAGTTGGAAACAATGAATTAAAATATGTGTGCTTTAACAAACTACTTGATTAGTTAGAAAAATGGAGATCTCTTGGTCTGAAAACTGGCACCTTGACAAAAGAAACATTCTGTATTAAACCAGAGCACTTATGACTTAATTGAAATGGCTCCATACTGTATTGTGAAATTAAAATTTAATTATTTTCTACTGGTAAGGTGCAGACTGACAATCTAGAATGCAGATTTGGCAAATATGAGACGTTATTAGGCTCAGTATGTAACGTACCTATTAGACAAGTTTTAATGAAAATGAATGCAAGTTACGATTACAAAGTATAATTCCAAAACTAATTAAATCAAATAAGTTTGGTAATATTTCTGTTAATCTCCATGTAAAAGATCAACTTTCTGATGAGGATGTGGCCATTGAAGGATCTGCTAGTTTTTTCAGAAAGGGTGACAGCAGTCATCAATGAAAATGATTTTGTTAACATTAATGATGATATACCTATTTTAACTTATATTGCATGTTACTGTTGTCATAACAATATTAAAAAACTTAAATGTCATCTTTGTAAATGCAGTATCACACTAGATAAAGAAATAGCCACTGATTTGTCTAAAAAGGATTCAAATAAGTGGCTAAAGAGTTTTGACTAAGGTGGTCTTTTCTATCATCAAGCTGATGTACTGAATATTGTCATATATAATTATATTGCTGTTAAAAAGTTGTTTTCAGCAGAATTTGAAATTGAATTTTTGAGGCACAGCAATCAGCAAGGCATTGTTTGTCATTTAACTGATAGCTTGCTCAAAGACGATTCAGTTTATATAAATTCAGAATGCAACATACACAACTCAACAGTAGTTGTAAAACATGTACTTTGTTCATCCACAAACATTTTTTTGAGCAATTATTGTAAACTTAAAAATGATAGTTATGTTGCTAAGAGCATCACAAAGAAGTATAAACTTCAAATGCTTAAAAAATTATAAACTATATGAATTGAATAACTTTATCTTTACTGTAATATTATTTGAATTTCATAATTTGTAATAATCTTAAACTGCACCATTGACTTGTAATTTATTTTATTCAAATATTATATGGAGTTTTCTGTAACTATTTGGATTGAAAAATAAAATTTTAAAAAACCTAAAATACTAGTCTAAATGATAATCTTTAGTGACACAATTTTTAAAAAGTAAAGAAACATCTTTTAAAAGAGTTAAACAAAGTTTAGGACAAAAAACTAATCATTACAACCTTTGGGACAACAAGTTGTGATGTCACATTTTAATGCTTTAGCTTTCTCTTTAGGAGACATTGTTCCAAGTGAAAATATTCCCCAAAAGTTGTGATAAGTCTTTAGATTAGAATCCAATATAGACGCTTGATAACCATTAAATTACTCAATTTTATGGTTCTCAACTGTATCATATTTACAGAAAATATTGTCTTGTAACAGATATTTACCTCCAACACTTTCTTCATTGCATTCTTCATAATCATTTGTGTCCTTCTTAACTGGTCTTCAGCATGTTTTCTTTGCATTTTCTGTTTCTCCATTAAATCTGCTATTTTATTGGCCTCTTCTGTCAAACTTCCTGCAGTCATTACATGTTGTTTACCAATATTTTCTGTTTCAGTTCTCATAACTTCCCACGACTGTCTGAGAGAGCTGTAATGAACAAATACTTGATCAGTATATTTTAAGTTATCTTTTTGCAAATTCAATTAACTATAATCATTTTCACAAGAAACTAATGAGTTAATTATGCATGAAAAAATTCAAATATTTTAATTAAAACATTAATTTATATATCATAAGGAGTAACCCATTATCCATTCTTCAGTTTCCATTGATTCATGTTTAATTTGAAATAAATGGTCTGTAATAACAATCAATGGTAAAAAAATTCAATGTTATAGATGATATTTGTTTAAAAATCATTGAATTTCTTGATTTAATTAAAAATTTACAATTTTTTTAAAATAAAAACTACTTTTGAAATGTTTTTTTTTTTTATCCTTATAACTATAAATTATTAAAACTTTTTACGTTTTTTAGTATTGTCTCATTCAGTGTTCCTCAACTGATCTGGTACATTAGTGTGTGCTGTATGCTACAAATTTCTCAGACACTATAAAATTTCAAAATATCATTTAAAAGTTTTGGAATTTTAATTATATTTTGATTAATTTTTATTATTACTTGTATATTTTCTGTATAAAAACTGTAGATCTTTGCTGTAAATGTGTATATGTACAAGAGCATCTTTGATTCAATCCTAGCATATTGGCGTGCCAGTCAAAATTGTCAATGAGTCACTAGCTCAAAAATGCTTGAGAACTATTAGCATAATTCAATGTTAGAGTATTATTCAATCAAATTATTGGCAACTGAATTTCAAAATTTGGTTTATTTTACCCAATTTCTTCTTTTCCTCCTAATGACTTGGATAACTTTATAAGAGCTTTTCCATATAATTCTTGGACTTGAGCCCTAAATTTGAAGAAATCAAATATAATTAACTATATGGAATTTACTTGTGATTTTAATTAAATGTTCATATAAAATTATAAAATTTCAGAAAAACAATATAAATTTAATATCACACAATACCTTTGTCGTAGGAAATCTGCATAGTCTTTACACACTTTCCTACCTTCTTTCATTCGTTGGCAAAGGACATCAAATCCAGAAAAATTGCAGATTTCTGAATTCTGTAATTTAAAAATATTGGTTAGAAAATTAAATGCACTTTACACCAAATAACGTTCTAGCACAGCGATGTAAAACTGGTAGCTGCCAATGCAAATTTTCATGGCCCACGGCCACGATGCTCTGCAATAAAATGAAATACAGAACAATATGTTAGGAAGAAAATATCAAGTATCCGTTGCGTCGTTGCTATGACATCATATGTCATATGTTATGATGCGCTGGTCAACCGTGGGAGACTAGGCCGCGGTTAGGCATTTCACCAGTAACTTCAAGCCAATTTCAATCTACAAATGCCAAGCTTCAAAGCTCGCTAAAACGTCTTCTTTTCGCTTGCAGAGATATATACGGCGATTAGACACGGCCGCCACAATGGAGGTGTTTAATTAATCCTATTTTCTTCGAATTTTAACAAAAGGCATTTGTGCTAGTTTCTTTGTCCCAATTACTCACTAGCAGAGAGTACTGTCCAACCAAACTAATAAACTTTTCTGTAAAGGAAAAGTATAATCCATAAGGTATTGCTTTCCTTCTCTCCAGAAACATATATATACTCTATGCAAGCAGATTTGGAAATTAAAAATTTTCAAATAAATATGTATCTACTGAAAAAGAAAACTTTGTAAAGAAACTAGAAGACCACGGCCATAATTATGGCAACCACTTCGTCTTTGGGCCAGACTACCTTTCTATGGTCCTGATTAAAGAAGTATCTCAAAAATGAATCCAATTCAACTTCTTTTTTTTATAATAATATCTTTTAGAATATTCAATGCTTTTAAGGTTACAATTTCCATCATCTTAGAAATTTTTAGTTAAATTTGCAGTTTTTGTAACATTTAAAAACATATTTAAAATGTTTTGAATAATTATTCTAAAATAAAAATATCTTGAAATAAAAAAAGACTATGAATAAAAATATTCTTTTTGATACTAAATAAATGAATGAATATGAATCACAGTTGAAAAATGATTAAATTAATACAGATTGAATTAACTATTATGAATCATAAATAAACTGAAAAGTTTCATTAAATTTTTTTAAAATATTTCCACGTACACATAATTCATAGTAAAACAGTTTAATCCGTGTCGGCAACAGTAAAATATACTCTTATAAAATTTCTTTTTTTTTTTTTTTACTTATCTTCACATTTCTATAAACTATATTTACAGAAGCTAATAAAATATTACACTTCTTGCTAAAAAAACATCCGACTAATTTGACATTTTTACGATTAATTTAATAGTAATATAATTGCCACCATCCTCGTTAAGGCAATAAATTCTTAAACACAATAAATTCCGACATTAATTACATATAAATAAACACATTTTGCTATCCTTCCTATAAACAAAATGATAATTTGTTACACGTGATTTTTGTTTATTTCAATGCAAAATAATAGTTTAAAAATATGATAAAAACATAAATTAATTACTTTAATTGATTGCATTTTTTAAAAAATTTTATAAAATCAGTTAATGTAAATACAGCATCTTCACAGATGCAGCAGCAGAATATACATAGATAAGATATAATGTTTATAACCTTCTGACTTATCTATAGAAAGAAAAAAAAAACTTGAGAGATAACAATAAACATTTTATTTATTTACTTTATTACATGTGAAGAACATTTAAGCATTATAAAAATGCTTATATGCACTTAAATAAGAGAGAAAAGCATGCAAAAAATTTAAAAAAATGGCAATAAACATTTAGATTAGTCATGCAAACCCATATAATTTGTAAAATTATTAATTTAAATATTTTAAAACAATTATTAGAGCAAATATAAACAATCATGGAGTAGAATATATAGTTTCAGCTTTATAAATAAAGAAATAAATGATTAATATTAAATAAAAGAAAATGTTTCATACCCAAAAATGCTGTGAAAACTTCATCTCTTTACCATTAGATATTTTGAAATAAAATGTAATTGTGACAAAGGAAGTATTTATTTCCTTTTGAATTCCGGTTCAACCCAACTCTCTTTCAGTTGCCATCCTTTCGTTTTCATGACGGATCTTTTACTTATTTTTATTTACAAACAACAAAATATATGAAAGGATCATTTGTACCTATGAAACTAAATTCAGAAGGCGTGTCGAATCCTACCGCTCTCATTGGACAATTCTCTTCCGATTTTTTATTGTGACGTTTAAAAATTTTTCAATTTCAATTTGTGTCAGCGAATGAAATATAATCTCTCTTTTATAAAAAAAAAATTAAATAGAAATAAATTCGTATTCATTTCAGAATGGTTTATGTTATAATAAATAAAATTTCTTTCTTACGCTATTTTTTTCTTTAATAATATAAAAGTCGAATATTTCTTTTTTGTGTGTTTATTTAAAATATAAATTTCAATTATATTTTAATTATAAGCAAAACTTTTTTAATCTTCTCCATAGATGGCAGCATAAACGGAAGCTTTGATGTAGCTCGCATCAAAATGAAACGGGCTATGTCATTGGATCATATTCATCGTAGAAAGAAAATTTCTTTTAATGCATATTTATAAAAGTTTAAAACTACTCGTTTTAATTACAAAAAAATAATTAACATTTTAATATTATTTATCAAAAATTGTTAACATAAACGGATAATAATGCAAATGCTCAATATTACATCATTTAAATTTCACGTCGGGAGATATTTGTCACTTCTATAATTCCTATTACAGGCAATTATCTTTGAAAAGATAATTATTTTTCTGATTTGAGCTTTGGAGGAGGAAATAATTGATATCCACATTGAAAAAACTTATAAAACGATAATTCGTGAATTTCCGGACGTCTGCAACCACGTGGCCAGCATTTCCAAGGTACCGCCGATTCCTTCTTCTCTCCTTCCTTTTCCATATTTCTTATATCTACAGAAACGTTGTATTCGAAACTAAATATTAAATTTCATACATTTATAACACGTTATTAAATTAGACGTACAGTACGTACTTACAAATTTGAAATAAGCTTCTAACGGTCGTAAACTTCACTATTAACAGCCTTCAGATTTATGTAATAAACGTTTTTCGCCGCGAGATGGCGTTTTGGCAGAGTAAAATGGCCGAGGTCCCGAATATGGAAGCGCTTAATTCTGGATTAAAAGCGGTGAAAGCTCTGAGGAATACGACTAGAGAAGTATTCAAATTATTAGCCGATGGCATGAAGGCTTGCCAGGGCGACGAAGGGAAGGAAAAACAATTTCTTTCTCAATTACAAACCTCGTTGGCTAACGTCATTTCTCGTCTCAGGTATGGCTGACATCACGCATCTTTTCGCGGAATTTTTTCATATGGTAAACAATCGTTTTTGATATATTTTAGGGATCTGGAAACTGCCTGCACGTTGTTGGGAAATCCGACGACACCATTAACTCTTGGTAATTCTGGATTATTGAGTCAAGATCCTACTTACGATAAATCTCCTTTATATACCGATATGATCAAAGTTTATCGATGGTGCGATAAGGTGAGAAATTCTGGCCCGTGTACACTTTTTCAAGAGGACCGCTATAATTTACATTACCAACTTGTATGGGCAAAAATGTCAATGGAACCGGTTTCTAAAGGTCGGTTTTTACGTTGAACCGGTACCGGTGTCTGTTCCTCGTGCTCTACGTCGGTCGAGGCTGTTGACACCCACTGGGTGAGCCCTCGCACTCCTAAAACTATATAACGTCGAGTACTCTCGAACGGTCGGGTGGGCTACTCGAAGCCGTCGCGGTTGCGTGGGCTAAATACTTAAAGGCAATAGTCTTGGTGAGCAACGTCACTCCAGATCAGGCACCACCCGGAAGTAGGCCGGTGTCGGGGCTGTATCTCCTAAAGGGTGGCATGTAGAGATGTGGTTCCTTTTGACTTTTTTGCTCTTATGAATGCGGTGTATGGCTCTGACGAGATCCCAACCATCTCGTTTGAGGTGTGATCGTACCCAAATTTCCCGGTTGCGTTAAAAAATAGAATATAAGTTTCTGTAGACTGATACCTGCCTTAATACAGATGGACCCGGTTAGGATGGGAAACTTGATTTGTTCGTATCGTGCAGACGTGTCCTCTCGGTCTTATAGTCTACTTTGTAGCATAATGGGGAAATTTTTACTTTGTTTATGGGTATTTCTGGCCACTCAAATAACAGCTATTCAAAAATTATTATAAGTAAGGATGATGTATTTTAAGTGTGTACTATACCACTACAACACCATATTTGAAATGGAAAACGTGACTATTTACAATGTGCATTGATGCTAATATTTCTGTTTACCTTCATTAAGAGAACATACATTATGTTTAAAATATTCTGTGACGATAACTGTAAAAGTTTTAAATGCAATACCGGTTCTCAGGAAGCAGCCTATTGATGGAACGCTGTTTCCTAAGAAGTAATGCTTTTCTTTTTTAAATGTGGTGCCAAAAGTGATTGTATTGTGTACTGGAAACAAATTGTGCCATCTGTAGTTATAAAAGTATTGTTTTTAATGTGCACATCATGACACATCACTTATTTAAAAAGTTCAAAAATATAAGTTATTATTGTCCATAAAACAATGGTCCAAATGTAAAACTATATGCAAACAAATTTTCTTTATAAAGTAAAATAATTAAGTTATTTATGTAATTTAATCAAAAGTTAGATGTTATTTAGATGGATATTATTACTTTATTCAGCTCGCATCAAAATGAAACGGGCTATGTCATTGGATCATATTCATCGTAGAAAGAAAATTTCTTTTAATGCATATTTATAAAAGTTTAAAACTACTCGTTTTAATTACAAAAAAATAATTAACATTTTAATATTATTTATCAAAAATTGTTAACATAAACGGATAATAATGCAAATGCTCAATATTACATCATTTAAATTTCACGTCGGGAGATATTTGTCACTTCTATAATTCCTATTACAGGCAATTATCTTTGAAAAGATAATTATTTTTCTGATTTGAGCTTTGGAGGAGGAAATAATTGATATCCACATTGAAAAAACTTATAAAACGATAATTCGTGAATTTCCGGACGTCTGCAACCACGTGGCCAGCATTTCCAAGGTACCGCCGATTCCTTCTTCTCTCCTTCCTTTTCCATATTTCTTATATCTACAGAAACGTTGTATTCGAAACTAAATATTAAATTTCATACATTTATAACACGTTATTAAATTAGACGTACAGTACGTACTTACAAATTTGAAATAAGCTTCTAACGGTCGTAAACTTCACTATTAACAGCCTTCAGATTTATGTAATAAACGTTTTTCGCCGCGAGATGGCGTTTTGGCAGAGTAAAATGGCCGAGGTCCCGAATATGGAAGCGCTTAATTCTGGATTAAAAGCGGTGAAAGCTCTGAGGAATACGACTAGAGAAGTATTCAAATTATTAGCCGATGGCATGAAGGCTTGCCAGGGCGACGAAGGGAAGGAAAAACAATTTCTTTCTCAATTACAAACCTCGTTGGCTAACGTCATTTCTCGTCTCAGGTATGGCTGACATCACGCATCTTTTCGCGGAATTTTTTCATATGGTAAACAATCGTTTTTGATATATTTTAGGGATCTGGAAACTGCCTGCACGTTGTTGGGAAATCCGACGACACCATTAACTCTTGGTAATTCTGGATTATTGAGTCAAGATCCTACTTACGATAAATCTCCTTTATATACCGATATGATCAAAGTTTATCGATGGTGCGATAAGGTGAGAAATTCTGGCCCGTGTACACTTTTTCAAGAGGACCGCTATAATTTACATTACCAACTTGTATGGGCAAAAATGTCAATGGAACCGGTTTCTAAAGGTCGGTTTTTACGTTGAACCGGTACCGGTGTCTGTTCCTCGTGCTCTACGTCGGTCGAGGCTGTTGACACCCACTGGGTGAGCCCTCGCACTCCTAAAACTATATAACGTCGAGTACTCTCGAACGGTCGGGTGGGCTACTCGAAGCCGTCGCGGTTGCATGGGCTAAATACTTAAAGGCAATAGTCTTGGTGAGCAACGTCACTCCAGATCAGGCACCACCCGGAAGTAGGCCGGTGTCGGGGCTGTATCTCCTAAAGGGTGGCATGTAGAGATGTGGTTCCTTTTGACTTTTTTGCTCTTATGAATGCGGTGTATGGCTCTGACGAGATCCCAACCATCTCGTTTGAGGTGTGATCGTACCCAAATTTCCCGGTTGCGTTAAAAAATAGAATATAAGTTTCTGTAGACTGATACCTGCCTTAATACAGATGGACCCGGTTAGGATGGGAAACTTGATTTGTTCGTATCGTGCAGACGTGTCCTCTCGGTCTTATAGTCTACTTTGTAGCATAATGGGGAAATTTTTACTTTGTTTATGGGTATTTCTGGCCACTCAAATAACAGCTATTCAAAAATTATTATAAGTAAGGATGATGTATTTTAAGTGTGTACTATACCACTACAACACCATATTTGAAATGGAAAACGTGACTATTTACAATGTGCATTGATGCTAATATTTCTGTTTACCTTCATTAAGAGAACATACATTATGTTTAAAATATTCTGTGACGATAACTGTAAAAGTTTTAAATGCAATACCGGTTCTCAGGAAGCAGCCTATTGATGGAACGCTGTTTCCTAAGAAGTAATGCTTTTCTTTTTTAAATGTGGTGCCAAAAGTGATTGTATTGTGTACTGGAAACAAATTGTGCCATCTGTAGTTATAAAAGTATTGTTTTTAATGTGCACATCATGACACATCACTTATTTAAAAAGTTCAAAAATATAAGTTATTATTGTCCATAAAACAATGGTCCAAATGTAAAACTATATGCAAACAAATTTTCTTTATAAAGTAAAATAATTAAGTTATTTATGTAATTTAATCAAAAGTTAGATGTTATTTAGATGGATATTATTACTTTATTCTTCACTGGAGAACAAACTTCAAATAATTTCTGATATTAATAATTAGTTAAATTATGGAGCTAATACTGTTGTACTTTAATTAACAACAAAAATTATATATATAATTTTTATTATTAATTACAGGTAACCCCCGTAAAACATGGTAGTTACGTTCCAAAAAATTGCCATGTTATGCGAATCTGTGTTATACTAAACAAAGGACTAATACGAAAAGGAGGGTTAGGTTCCAAAAATTAAAAAACATGCTAGTATATTTTCACAATTAAGATAAATATCTTCATTAAAATATTTTTAAGTGATACATATTAATATAAATTAAACAATGTTTTCTTCGTCATCACTAAAAACACTATTAATTAACCGAGAGCGTTTTCTTTTTGGCAAGTTATCCTTATCCTCTGAGCATTTTTCTGCATTATCTTCAGATCCATGCTTTACCTTTTGCAAAATGTATGTAATTTTAGATTGCTTGCTTCTAGTTAAAAGGTCTTTATAAATTTCCTTATATGGTGCTAAGCACTTATGAANAAATTTTCAGCTTGACTGGCGAAACGATTTGCTAAACGGGAAACAGCGTCACGAATTACGTATTATTTGCTCTGTTTTTTAGTAAATGTCAATACACTTTCTACACTTTGTCAAAAGTGTAGAAAAAGTCAGCGGTTCACGCACCATTTCTATAATTTTTACAATTGGTTTTATTTCTACAATCTTTTTATTTTATTATTTAATTTTATCTATTTCTATTAAATCGAATAAGTTGTGCAAATTAGAATAATTTTAAGTGATTTTATTTACCGGGTTAATATTCTACATAGTTTTTAGATTACATTTTTTGATATATAATATCTATAATTGCGACTTCTTCCCAAAACCAGTTTTTAAAGAATTGTCAAGAGCTGAAGAGGAATTTAGACCCGAAATGCGTACAAAAACGACAATTCGGAATAATTAATTTCGTCACGCTCTTCTAAACACATATCTTGTATGATAAGTCCTACATTTGTCGAGTTGTGAGATTTAAGAAGTACAGCAATTGAATAGGACAAGAAGCTTTAAACACATCAAACAAATAATAATCGTTTTATAAACATCTATGGGCGTTGAGTCTTACATTTATAAATTTCAAAACAATTTTATTAGAGATCTTCGAAGCTTTTCACATTCACATTCCAGTCTACGACACTTAAATTTGACTAACAATCGGATCAAAGTATTAGTATACCCATGCCTTTTTGTCTGTAGTTTAGTTTAACTATTCAATCAATGAATATAGATTTTTTCTTGCTGCATAATCTTTATCAATTTTCCAATCGCACAATCATCCTTTTCAAAAAAATTATTGATATTTTATTAAATATCGATTTTGTTAATTTATCTTCCAATCCGTTTTTATAATTCACACTGTAATCTTTTTTATCTGCATACTTAGCTGAATGGGACCAATTATAGAGATTTTAATCTTTTCATTTGTTATCTTCCTACAGAATTAAGTGATAAAAAATTGAAAGATCTCAATTCTAGATATGAAGATTAATGAACTTCCTTACAATGACTGTAACATTATCTGTTACCGTATGTGTTCTTTATGTTTCGAATCAATATTAAGTACTCCCATTTTATATTACAAAATTTATCGTTGGTATCTCCGCTACTTTTGGTTTCATTTTAGAAACATCTGTAATTGTAAACAACAAGAAACAAGCATTACAATATTATAGATGCATTTATAGTGTACTGCTGGTAACCTTCAAAAAAAAATCAGTCGTCAAAAATTATACTGTATTCTGGAACAGTGAAAGTGAATATATAGTGACTGTTTTTTCGTTTTTTCGACTATACTATGGCCGAAAAGATTTTTAAATAAAGGAGTAATTAAAGTTTAAAATGAAAACAAGGGATTGTAATTTTAATGAAAGTAATTGTTCTTTTAGATAAAAATATATATATAATTAAATTCAATTAACCTACTGTAATTAAAATATTTGTATCATAAATTGGTTATATATTATGCAAGAAGAATATAGGCTACATTACATATAATATACACTAACTGAACGAAATAGTTTTTGTATTTTTATATTTAACTCGTTACACTTTAGTAACTTCGGATATTTATAGGGAATAAGAAGAACTTAGAGACGTGTCGGAGTTGCCGTGATCGTCTAGTGGTTAGGACATTGCGTTGTGGCCGCAATAACCCAGGTTCGAATCCTGGTCACGGCACTTTTTTTTTAATTATTACTAATGATTTATTCATTTAAATGGTAATATTTCATAGGAACAAACAAATAAAAACTGTTTTTGTTTATTTCAATTCAAAACTTTTCCCTTGAAAGCAGTTATATAGATGAATATCAAGGGGATGAAATCGTATTGAGTAATGAAGTATATACAAGAAAGCATTGTATAATAATTAAAAACAAATCACGGGGTGAAATTAAGGGAAGGATGAAGTGTCCAGGTTTTAAGGTAACGTCCACCTTAAATTAGTACTGTAGTATCTTACCACTGTACTGTACATTATATTTTTCCGTTAGCAATGGATTCGTGCGAGTCATCTATTAGCTGTTTCCAGAGGAAACGTTTTAAATTGACATAACTTGACCACTTCTCACCGGAAAAACACACAATTTCATAGGAAAATATGTTAAAGTGATCGATACTTGTTAGATGAGAATTATTACTTCATTGTTAAATAATACTGTATTAAAAATACAAGGTATATCGATAGAAATTAAACACGACATTAATATGATGACTTGGAAAGTTAAATGCGTGTAAGTATTCATTCTATTATTTTAATGAACAATTGCCTAAAGTAAATGTTAGTTTTTTTTTTTATTATAACGAGATGAATAGGGTGTCGGTGTTATGTGACGGTGTCGTATACTGTAACGAAGCGTGGATATGTAAATGATTGGATGCGACGAACAAACTAGATAATGGTTCAACTGTGAATGTTATCGTGAGGGGTGTTTGTAAGGATGTATTGTAATGAAGTCGTCCAAATAACGAAATTCGTGCTTCTTCGAAATCCTCTTCTTCGTCCTAGGAAAAAACTGACATTTTTCCGTGTAAATAAGAATGGTTATTTAAAAAAAATTATAATGACTTTACGCAATATATAAAATGTACTGTACGTTTTTAAACAGTAAGTAGAGGCTACGTGTTAATTCTACAAATAAAAGCAATGATTCTAGAAAGAAAACGATGGTATATGGCATATATTACCGCATTCTCTTAGTTTTCGTTCAAATCTACACAAAAAAGTAAACAGAAAGACATAGTTCCCTGTGTTTTCTCTCAGTTTACAAACTCGGAAAGAATTTCTCGTATTTTTCAGTGTTTTCATGCCGTTCTTCACAAAAAAAATGAAACAGCCAGCGGCGTTCACAGACTGTAGAAAGGGGGCACATGCTACGAAAAAACGGCATCGTATATCAGTGCCGTAACTAGGCAGGTGCAACAGGTGCACCCGCACAGGACCCACTTGAAAGATGGGCCCAAAATGCATGTATTTGTTTTATTACTTTCCCAAACCTAATTAATCAAGGGGCCTAAATGCAAATTCCTGCACAGGGCACAGGAATGGCTAGTTACGGCACTGTCGTATATTATTCAAGAAGCTTCAAACTCTATGATTCAATGTCGGTTCGGCGTGGCTCTGATTGCACTGGGGAGGTTAACTTGGCCTCGAAAACAATGGATGTAGTTTTGGTCTATGTATATAAAAACAGTTGCATGGGATAACCAGAAGTCATGAATTTTCTATTGTTTGTCGATAATGAAATTTGGAGCACCCTTGGGATTAGAAAAAGGGGGCGCGTGACCCAATGTACGGGCGCTCCTGAAACCAAATGAGAGTAAATGGAAGAAAGGAGACTGGGAGACGTATTGTGTAGGAAGGAGTGTACTAGTATAATTCCTTTTTATTTACACCAATGTCTTGTCTTATCACCGACATATTCTCCATCATTGTCATAACGTAATTTCGATACTTTCAAATTCGTGTACGCTTCTACTTGAGTGGCGTATTCTCTGATGTATTCGACAGAAGAATGTGAATAACATTCATTTTTAACATAAACAAACCGATAAGCGCTTTATTACAATGTCAATTATCTCAAGTTTCAACGATTGACCTCCGCTTTCTTTGTAGCTGCAGGAATGGGTAGAGTTGGGTGACAAGGTCACAGTATAAACTGTGAAAAAAGCATGGGGATTAAAAACCCTTAAAGCTTGTAGTTGTTATACTTAGCCATGGGCACAATACAAGGTCACAGTAGAAACTAGAAAATCTTTGTCCTCCCACTAGCAATTGTCGAGTCTATTGTATTTGTAAAATAATGCAACTGTTGTTCAAAATGGTGATCGATAACATCTGAAATGTTTACCATAGCAACGCTTAAGCAGTTTTAGTACAAACACTTGGATAAAACTGTTAAAAATGAAATATGAAGTCTTCTTCGAAAACAAAAGACTCTTACAAAAAAGATATAGAAATATTGACTCGTCGCTTACAACTAATCGGTAAGTACATTTTTATATGCGTAATAAAATCATATTCTAATATAATTCTTCTATATCTGTAGAAAAGGAGAGGAAGGCCCAAAAAGAAGACTACGAAGAACAACTACGAAACAACGAAAAAATTATAAAAAAATTGAAAGAAGAGGTTGAAGAATTGCACCAAAGAAAGAAATTGCTAATTTCGGTAAATATATTCAACTTAAAAACCCGTCTTCGGAAGCATTTTTAGTAATTTCTATTGTTATTTTAGCTAGATCAAGAGAAGAATGTTAAAATCGATCATTCTGCAATTTCGGAAGGAAGAGTTAATTCACTAAACGTGCAAGTAATTTTTAATGTTTTTTATGTAACAATTTAAACGATTAACTTGCTTGGATTAATAAATTTTAAAGTAGGGGTAACGGGGCAGTTGTTACCATGTGTTTTTAACAGTTTCTGCTGTCTGCAGTACCTCACTTATGGCCTGATAAACAAGCGTATATCAATTTAGATTTGTAATGGCAAGTGAGCTATATAAACATATATATAATACCCCGGCCAGATGGTTGAGCGGTCCGGGGATCGAATCCGGACGGGTAGAAAAATCCCCATAATTATTCCTGGTTTCCCCAACACAAAACTTAATTAAAACCTATTGTTTTCGTGTAGCATTATTTTCGATTTCTTGTGCATCTCGTGTTGGCATCTTCATGTTTACAGTGTTAACACTGACAATATTACAAACTTTTGCTGTATTCTAGGAAAATGTGGACAAACTGAAGCAAAAATTATTTGATCAGACTAAACAGTTGGATTTACTTCGTTACTACAGTAGTAAGAAAGAACAACGATTGAAAAATAAAAAGATTCAATGCAGCGAACTAGCAAAAACAGTTGGGAGAATTAAAAAGAAAAGAAGCGCTAATATATGGAATAATAAAGTAAGTTTTTATAAGAATTAAGTTATACCATTCTTGCGTTTTTATAAGTACAGTATAGGGGAGAATGCGTGGNTGTTAGAAATATACCATAGTAAATAATAATTTTAAATTATTAATTATTCTTATTTTATATTTCTAACATTTTATTGATAGGTTCATGAACACGCCAGTCATGCCTCAGCAATTCTCAATCAAAATTCACTGAAACGATCGAATATAAACCCCCTTTTAGCAACTAAGAGATTCCGAAGACCTCAGCACAATGGTCACAACGTTTCTCCCCAGTGAGTATTATGGTAATTTTAAAATTTATAAAAATATTACTCAGTTTAATCAAAACATTCTTTTTCATCACAGAAATGTGGATGCTTTTACATCAGGTCTACATAGACTATTTCCAGACATGTCTATTGAAGTTATGAGACCATGTGGAAGTTCAGCTATGCTGAAAGTATGTATTTGCTCTAAAATTATTTTAAATCTTTATAATTCTTTTACTTCTTTTATACATAAATTGTATTTTATTATTAAAGATTACATTGGCCAGAACTTTAAAAGCTCTTGTAATATTACGAGGTTTGATAATTGAATGGGTAGTCATAAAAGGATATAATGAGGATTTCTATACTGATGATGATAAAGTAAGAATTTCATTTAATAAACTCAAAAAATAATGCATACTTTATTTTATTTCTTGTGCACTAATTAAAAATTGTTTATTTTCCAGTTGGATGTTTGGTCTGATTCTAGATATAAAGTTTTTCAGAAGGTAAGATTAAATGATATATTTTTATTTTAAAAATCAACAGATAATTTAATAATTTTAATGTAATATAAATATCAAGTTTAAAAAATCTAAATACTGCTGTGTGAGAATTTTAAATTATCTAAGTCAGATAGCATTCTACAGTCATGTTGTAGAATGTTTTGACTAAGGAGGAGTAATTAGTTAGAGTCTAGATGCAAAAAGAAATATGTCCATTTAAAAAATATGAAGTATAAAGAACGTATTATGATCAAAAAGGAAATGGCATTTAGATCATTAAATTAGAATTTACTAAAATACAACAGATCTCATATTTGTTTACGAAATATGATGGCTTTGCAGAAATAGTAACATGTCGAGAGTGTAGATTTAGGTAAAACTAAGCAAAGTATCAATTTTTTTCTTAATTGATATACAGTCAAAACTTGATTTATGAACATAATTCATTCCTAAAAGTTGTTTTCAAACTGAAACAAATTTTCCCGTAAGAAACAATGTAAAATGGATTACTCTGTTTTGACCCCCCAAATAAAACCCCTTTTTTTTTTACCTTTTTAGCTGTATTTCATTCATAAGATTGCCTACAAATGCAATATATAATAGATAGTATTATGTATATATAATATTGTATTATCTACATCCATTTTATATACAGGGTGGGGCAGAAAGGACAGACATTTTTTAAAAAATCACAACTTCTGTAATTGTTACTACAAAAGATTTCTTGGAAGATGTGAGTTTGTGTTGAAATAGCATTTTACAGAAGCAAGTGTGGAAAACATCATCTCCCATATGTTGTCCATTATCAGTAATGCATTTCTGGAATCGTTTTTTGAAGTCAGCATCCACTCTTTCTAACATCACTCTGTGTGTAATCCCCAGGCTTCTCCTGTTGCACAATGGCCAATTTGTAGGGATGGAAATGGTCTAAATGCAGAATACACTGTACTGAATGATAACTGATGCCAAGTTCAGAAGAATGCTTCCGAGCAGATCAACGAAGACTGTGCAGCAAGGCTAGTCTGATGGTCTCCACATTTTCAGGGGTACATGACATTCGTGGTGCTCACGGCAGTCTTTTGTCCACGAGTGTACCTCGCATATGAATGCTTTAACCCAACGTAGGATGGTGTTATGAACAAAAACGGCTTTGTTTCTGTGGATATTGAAATAACGACGAAACTCGCGCTGAACTGACACAATAGACTCGTTATTCTTGAGGAAATAGTCATATGCAAACACATAGCATTCGATTGTCTATGGCTCTATGCCTTCAACTAAAAACACAATGCTAAGACCTCACTACCTTCATGCCACCTGCCAAACATCCGTCACTTCACCTGTGGTGAGTTCTAGCCATTTAAAAAACATCCGTCCTTTCTGCCCCACTCTGTATATAAAAAGCAAAATGATTTGTCATCGCCAACTGAGACTGAAACCATCAATAATCCATCAGTGCTATAAATAGAGACTCAACCCTGTTGCATGCAATATAATAAATAAATTAATTTTTTTTTTATTTATTTAAGTACCGAAAAATGAAAGTAGTAGCTTACTCGCATGCACGTTGAAATATAATTTGAATAACTACATCATCAATGGTTTGTGTTGCAATGTGTAATGACACAAGACGATTTCTGCTTCACTAACTTCTAAATCAGTAGTCCTGTCATTGATTGGTCGGACCATTGACTTTCTTTAACATAGGAAGTTGACCATCAGTGGCTGCTCTGCCGAGTAGCTTGCTCGGAAACAAGTTATTGTATGGCAACCAGAGCAAATAAGGCATTCAAAATTTGTTCTTAAAAACCGAATTGTTCATAACCCAAGGTTTGACTGTATTACATTTTTCATCTGGGATACTTGTTTGGAAATATACTGAAATAGTTTGAATATACTGAAATAGTTTTCAAACTATTTCAATATATTCCGTGCAAGGTAAACTGAGAAACTTTGTAGCAATTCAAAAGGTATAAAATGTAGTCTTGTGAAAAAAATAATAATAATAATAAAGTAGATAAACAATCGACTTTTAAATAGATATTCCTTTAGTTTTGTCAATTATATACAAACTTCCTTAAAAATTGGGATATTTTGTATTCAAAGAAATGTTTATGACAATCTGTAAAATTGAACCAATACATTGTATAAAATTGTTGCATGCAAAACATTGCTTGAACATATTTATTTGGAGAAATTTATATTTATTATTAATATATTCAAAATTGCTTGGCACAGTTAATACAGTATTTTCTTTGTGGTAGGTGACAGATCATGCCAACGCAGCTATGTTGCATTTTTATTCACCACTGTTACCGGATCTAGCAGTGAAATCATTTGTTACTTGGTTGCATAGTTATTCTTCTCTTTTCACTGCTCCTTGTCGCCGATGTGGCAATCGTCTTCACAATAATATGCCACCTACGTGGAGAGACGTTCGAAATTTAGATGTGTATCACGATGCTTGTAGACCATAAAATTTTCATCATATCATTTTGTACATATTGGTATATTAAATAAATACTTGTTTATGCTATTGAATTTTGAGTTGAAATTTCATCAAATTCTTTTCTCTTGCTGTTCTTTCGTTTACAACTACACTTAGCAACTACAAAGGTTATTTCTTTCAGTTTACATTCATTTAAATTATATTTGCACAAATTTATGATTATAAATTATGCTAAAATTGTCACGGCCCGAAAAACTTAAAGGGAACCGCACCTTCTGGGATAGGATAAGCTCGTCAGGTAACAAGCCACGGGCTGAACTTCACAGGCCAAGGAAAACACCAGCAGAAAAGAGATTGCCCTAATAGGCGGGAAGGCGGCGAAGCCAAACACGTGTGACCCAAGGTAGCGGACCGCGTGGTGGCGGAGGCGAGGGCATTCAAACTCTCGGGGCCACCGGGAAGCGTGCAAGCGAAGGATAGGGTCGAGGTAACGTGTGGAGAAAAGAGGCCTTCGTCTGTAACCGAATCGGGGACAGAAATCTATTATCGGGGTAACAAAAGTCCTCGTGCTGATAATAGAAGAAAAAGGGAACTCGCGGGTAGTCGGGCAACAGAGAGGCTAGTGAGGTCGCGGCAAAACGAGTGGGCGCGGTTCACGACGATCGACCAAAAGTTGAGGGAGTCGCCGAACAGAATTAAGCTGGTAGGCGCCGGAAATCAACTTTCGGCGACAGTCGACTTTGGAGCAGGGATTTCGGTCATAAGGGAATCATTGGTCACTACATCGGTGACGGAAACGAAGGGAGAAATCCAACGGGTTGGAGCCTTAGGTCACCGGAACGATGCGGCAACGGTCCCTAAAGAGCTGGAGGAGGAAGGCCCCCACAGAATCGCGGTGGGTTGGGGCTTGTATGAAAGAATGGTAACTGGGGCGAGAAATATTGTAATTTCCGGAATTCATCTGGGTAAGAATAAAGTTGCTGATTGTCTAGTATATTTTGGAATTTGTGGATGTGATTATTCCTAGATAATAACTGTCTAAACCGGGTTCATATTCTCGGTTTAGACATATACAGGTAACAAGCCACGGGCTGAACTTCACAGGCCAAGGAAAACACCGGCAGAAAAGAGATTGCCCTAATAGGCGGGAAGGCGGCGAAGCCAAACACGTGCGACCCAAGGTAGCGGACCGCGTGGTGGTGGAGGCGAGGGCCAATAGGATCAATAGGCGTATAGTTTTCTTTTTCGGGACCACCGTCGATGAATGAATTTTTCAATTAGAAGTAAGAAAATTGCGGCTATTGCGCCCATAAATGCATACCCATTAAATGGTATGCCTCCAATGATCGGACATAGTACTCCGGATAGGTGTTTTGAAATGGTGTAGATTACGGACTAGATTTCTGCAGATTATAATGAAGATATCCTCAAAATACTTGTAATCCCCATTCCTGTTTTCTTTTTCGTTTTTTCGGCTATACTATGGCCGAAAAGAATTTTAAATTAAATAAAAAATAAATTGAATTAATATAATAATTATAAATGTTTTATTATAATAAAGGAGTAATTAATGAAAGTAATTGTTCTTGTAGATAAAAATATATATATAATTAAATTCAATTAACCTACTGTAATTAAAATATTTGTATCATAAATTGGTTATATATTATGCAAGAAGAATATAGGCTACATTACATATAATATACACTAACTGAACGAAATAGTTTTTGTATTTTTATATTTAACTCGTTACACTTTAGTAACTTCGGATATTTATAGGGAATAAGAAGAACTTAGAGACGTGTCGGAGTTGCCGTGATCGTCTAGTGGTTAGGACATTGCGTTGTGGCCGCAATAACCCAGGTTCGAATCCTGGTCACGGCACTTTTTTTTTAATTATTACTAATGATTTATTCATTTAAATGGTAATATTTCATAGGAACAAACAAATAAAAACTGTTTTTGTTTATTTCAATTCAAAACTTTTCCCTTGAAAGCAGTTATATAGATGAATATCAAGGGGATGAAATCGTATTGAGTAATGAAGTATATACAAGAAAGCATTGTATAATAATTAAAAACAAATCACGGGGTGAAATTAAGGGAAGGATGAAGTGTCCAGGTTTTAAGGTAACGTCCACCTTAAATTAGTACTGTAGTATCTTACCACTGTACTGTACATTATATTTTTCCGTTAGCAATGGATTCGTGCGAGTCATCTATTAGCTGTTTCCAGAGGAAACGTTTTAAATTGACATAACTTGACCACTTCTCACCGGAAAAACACACAATTTCATAGGAAAATATGTTAAAGTGATCGATACTTGTTAGATGAGAATTATTACTTCATTGTTAAATAATACTGTATTAAAAATACAAGGTATATCGATAGAAATTAAACACGACATTAATATGATGACTTGGAAAGTTAAATGCGTGTAAGTATTCATTCTATTATTTTAATGAACAATTGCCTAAAGTAAATGTTAGTTTTTTTTTTTATTATAACGAGATGAATAGGGTGTCGGTGTTATGTGACGGTGTCGTATACTGTAACGAAGCGTGGATATGTAAATGATTGGATGCGACGAACAAACTAGATAATGGTTCAACTGTGAATGTTATCGTGAGGGGTGTTTGTAAGGATGTATTGTAATGAAGTCGTCCAAATAACGAAATTCGTGCTTCTTCGAAATCCTCTTCTTCGTCCTAGGAAAAAACTGACATTTTTCCGTGTAAATAAGAATGGTTATTTAAAAAAAATTATAATGACTTTACGCAATATATAAAATGTACTGTACGTTTTTAAACAGTAAGTAGAGGCTACGTGTTAATTCTACAAATAAAAGCAACAATGGTATATGGCATATATTACCGCATTCTCTTAGTTTTCGTTCAAATCTACACAAAAAAGTAAACAGAAAGACATAGTTCCCTGTGTTTTCTCTCAGTTTACAAACTCGGAAAGAATTTCTCGTATTTTTCAGTGTTTTCATGTCGTTCTTCACAAAAAAAATGAAACAGCCAGCGGCGTTCACAGACTGTAGAAAGGGGGCACATGCTACGAAAAAACGGCATCGTATATCAGTGCCGTAACTAGGCAGGTGCAACAGGTGCACCCGCACAGGACCCACTTGAAAGATGGGCCCAAAATGCATGTATTTGTTTTATTACTTTCCCAAACCTAATTAATCAAGGGGCCTAAATGCAAATTCCTGCACAGGGCACAGGAATGGCTAGTTACGGCACTGTCGTATATTATTCAAGAAGCTTCAAACTCTATGATTCAATGTCGGTTCGGCGTGGCTCTGATTGCACTGGGGAGGTTAACTTGGCCTCGAAAACAATGGATGTAGTTTTGGTCTATGTATATAAAAACAGTTGCATGGGATAACCAGAAGTCATGAATTTTCTATTGTTTGTCGATAATGAAATTTGGAGCACCCTTGGGATTAGAAAAAGGGGACGCGTGACCCAATGTACGGGCGCTCCTGAAACCAAATGAGAGTAAATGGAAGAAAGGAGACTGGGAGACGTATTGTGTAGGAAGGAGTGTATGGTATTGAGTAGTCTAGTATAATTCCTTTTTATTTACACCAATGTCTTGTCTTATCACCGACATATTCTCCATCATTGTCATAACGTAATTTCGATACTTTCAAATTCGTGTACGCTTCTACTTGAGTGGCGTATTCTCTGATGTATTCGACAGAACAATGTGAATAACATTTATTTTTAACATAAACAAACCGATAAGCGCTTTATTACAATGTCAATTATCTCAAGTTTCAACGATTGACCTCCGCTTTCTTTGTAGCTGCAGGAATGGGTAGAGTTGGGTGACAAGGTCACAGTAGAAACTATGAAAAAAGCATGGGGATTAAAAACCCTTAAAGCTTGTAGTTGTTATACTTAGCCTTGGGCACAATTCAAGCTTCGAAGCTTGAATCTTACCCTGAAGATGGCCTATAATAAGGTTTTTGGGAAATATTTTTACAATAAAATAAATGTTTTATCTTTATTATATAGAAAATTATAAAACTAGAGAATAAATGGTTAACGAAGAAAATGAGATTAGAAGAAGCTCAGTTTATTAACCAAAAGTATAAAGAAATTAAAGATATTTTACTTCAGGTAAGTGTTTTTTGTAAAAAAAAAACATCATCATATTTGGCACATTGTAGCTTTATGGGGCACAGGCAAATTCGAATTAAGGGTCCTCCATGTACAGTGTTGAATTCAAATATTTTTCTTCGGGGAATCACCAGTATTCTTTCTTTTTTAACGTGACTTCCAGATAAATTATTATTAACCAAATTGTACAGGGTATCCCAAAAGTTTCCATACATACAAAAGTGAAATGTAACTTCACAAAACATTAAAATGTTAGCATTAAAGATTTGTGTCAGTGAATTGAGGGAGTAAGGCAACGGAACACATGAGTGATCTGCCAATAGGATAAACTTCTAGCAGGACTTTCTATGTGGAAACTGGATTCTGTTTAGGTGTTAGACACATGAAGAAAATCCAGAACACTGCATGGTGGCCAGCCCATTGAACAGGCACAACCAACTAAGTGTTCAATGGTTTTTATTTATTTGACCACTGGTGAGCTTGATTTGTGTCACTGTATGGAGACTTTTGGGATACCCTGTATTATTTAGCCTACGGTAAAATTGGTTGTATTATGTTGTTTCGCTTAATGTCGCAGCTTCCAGCCAATAACTTAAATGAGAACTTCCCGTATTTTCAAACTTTTAAAACAATTCTCTTTTTAGCAGAAATATACTGTAACATGTTCTTAATCTTACTTGTTTAGATATTATGATGACTTATCACTTGAAATAAAATTAATATTAATTACATATTAAATCAAGAATTAGTCAAAAATACAAGTACTTGTACGATAAAACAATCAGTAAATTCTGACTGTAGAAAAACTATTTTTGAAATATAACAACACTTCAAGGATATATTTGCAGTTTGAATGTGCTTAATTACCTGAAAGGTCTTCAGATGGTTAATCATCCAAAAAGTCTTTATTAATAAAGAATTGTTGACTCTAGGAAGAAACCATTTGACTTTCTTATATACAGTGAAACATGTTAACATGACCACTGAAGAGACCAGCTCAAAGTGGTCAGGTTAGCAGGTTTCATTGTATGTGTGTGTGTGGTGAAAATAAAATTATATTGCTATATGTATTAGTTACTAGTGTTTCAATACATATGTGATAATACCAATTGAAGTTAAAGTTTTGTTTCTCTTTTTTAGGAGCAAAAATATTTTGAAAAACAACTTGATATTTTAATAGAAGAATTGAAAGATTCTAAAAGTAAAAAAGAAAGTATTGAATTATTAAAAGAAAAGGCTAAATTAGCAAGAGATCTACAGTCAAACAAATTCAATAAATCAAAAAATAGACTTGAAAAGACTAGTCAGAAACAGAAGACAAGAATTGTTAAATATCAAAATCAGCTGTCAAAACTTAAAACAAAACAATATAAACAAACAGTAAGAAAGGTAAGATTATATTCTATTATTAAATAGAATATATTATATATGATTAAACTTCTTTGAATATTAACAAAATTAGCCAACAATTAAAAAAGAAGATTCAATATACAAAAATGATAAAGCAGAAGAAAATTTTTATGAAGAAACACTACAAACAATTAAAGATATTACAGGTGTATCTTCTATTGAAGTTGAGTTGAAATGTTTTACTTAAATATATATTATTAATTTTTGCAACTAATAATGAGAAAATGATTCTAGGAATTTGAGGAAAAATATTTCCAACAGCAAACAACCCGTAAGGAATTAGAAACACTTCGTGATGAATTGCAACAAAGATTAAAAGAATTGAAAAATGAAGAAACAGAAGTAGAAATTACCTTAGAGAAATTAAGAGATACTAATAATTATAACAAAATGTATGCTTTCTAATATATCTACATTTCAGTAATATTAAAAATAAATTATAATCTTTATTTGTAGGGATGTTGCAAAAGATTTAAATCAAAAAGAATTAGCTCTGTTAGCAAAACAACAGCAAAATGAAAACGAAATGAAACAAATTAATAAACTATTGGGAACTATAAAATTATCCTTACAACATATTTTCATAAGTCTCCAAAATATTTTAATCCAGGTATAAAACTGTTTAGAATTAGCTGTATAAGGAACGTAAAAATATAAAAATTGGAATATCTAATTTTTATAGGAAAATTATGAAATTCCAACTAAGAATCTTTCAACTGAAGAACTATTAAAACTATGTAATGATGGTGTTAAAATTCTTCTTAAAAATATTAAAGACCATAATTTACATGAACTGAAGAAGAAAATAGAACTAGAAGGAGTAAGTTTAATCAATTCTCTCTCTTATTTGTTTATTATATTTGACAGATGAATAAATAAAATTTGTTTTTCAGTTTCAGGAACAATTAAAACCAGTAATAGTTTCAGACATTAAACTTAGAAAAGAATTATCAGGTATTTAAATTAATATTTAATCTTATTTTTTTAAAATTAAAACTAAATTACTTATGTTAAAAACCTACAGTTAAGAATCCTTCATTGAGTGATAACGATGAAAATCTTGAAGAGTGTCGCGCATCCATAAAGGAAGCAGCAAAAAAATTTGTGGAAATAAATACAAAGAATAAGAGTGAACAAATACAAATAATTCAGTTATAAATAACTTCTGATCTTATAAATAATGCATCTTATGTGTTATGTTATTAAAATTAATTTTCTGTTTCAAATATCCATAATATTGAAAAAAATAAAACATTTATGTATAATAAATAAATTATTTATCATGGCTTTATTAAATTTACATCATCTGCAGCTTTCTGTTTTAAGTTGTGTAATTCTTCATTAAGTTCATTCTTTAACATTTTCAATTGTTCATTCTCTCGTTGCAAATTGGGAAGAATTTTCTCTAATGTATTACAGGATTCTACAAAAGTTTTGACCTAAAGAAAAAAATATTTTAATACATATTAATNAGATAATTTAATAATTTTAATGCAATATAAATATCAAGTTTAAAAAATCTAAATACTGCTGTGTGAGAATTTTAAATTATCTAAGTCAGATAGCATTCTACAGTCATGTTGTAGAATGTTTTGACTAAGGAGGAGTAATTAGTTAGAGTCTAGATGCAAAAAGAAATATGTCCATTTAAAAAATATGAAGTATAAAGAATGTATTATGATCAAAAAGGAAATGGCATTTAGATCATTAAATTAGAATTTACTAAAATACAACAGATCTCATATTTGTTTACGAAATATGATGGCTTTGCAGAAATAGTAACATGTCGAGAGTGTAGATTTAGGTAAAACTAAGCAAAGTATCAATTTTTTTCTTAATTGATATACAGTCAAAACTTGATTTATGAACATAATTCATTCCTAAAAGTTGTTTTCAAACTGAAACAAATTTTCCCGTAAGAAACAATGTAAAATGGATTACTCTGTTTTGACCCCCCAAATAAAACCCCTTTTTTTTTTACCTTTTTAGCTGTATTTCATTCATAAGATTGCCTACAAATGCAATATATAATAGATAGTATTATGTATATATAATATTGTATTATCTACATCCATTTTATATACAGGGTGGGGCAGAAAGGACAGACATTTTTTAAAAAATCACAACTTCTGTAATTGTTACTACAAAAGATTTGTTGGAAGATGTGAGTTTGTGTTGAAATAGCATTTTACAGAAGCAAGTGTGGAAAACATCATCTCCCATATGTTGTCCATTATCAGTAATGCATTTCTGGAATCGTTTTTTGAAGTCAGCATCCACTCTTTCTAACATCACTCTGTGTGTAATCCCCAGGCTTCTCCTGTTGCACAATGGCCAATTTGTAGGGATGGAAATGGTCTAAATGCAGAATACACTGTACTGAATGATAACTGATGCCAAGTTCAGAAGAATGCTTCCGAGCAGATCAACGAAGACTGTGCAGCAAGGCTAGTCTGATGGTCTCCACATTTTCAGGGGTACATGACATTCGTGGTGCTCACGGCAGTCTTTTGTCCACGAGTGTACCTCGCATATGAATGCTTTAACCCAACGTAGGATGGTGTTATGAACAAAAACGGCTTTGTTTCTGTGGATATTGAAATAACGACGAAACTCGCGCTGAACTGACACAATAGACTCGTTATTCTTGAGGAAATAGTCATATGCAAACACATAGCATTCGATTGTCTATGGCTCTATGCCTTCAACTAAAAACACAATGCTAAGACCTCACTACCTTCATGCCACCTGCCAAACATCCGTCACTTCACCTGTGGTGAGTTCTAGCCATTTAAAAAACATCCGTCCTTTCTGCCCCACTCTGTATATAAAAAGCAAAATGATTTGTCATCGCCAACTGAGACTGAAACCATCAATAATCCATCAGTGCTATAAATAGAGACTCAACCCTGTTGCATGCAATATAATAAATTAATTAATTTTTTTTTTTTTTATTTAAGTACCGAAAAATGAAAGTAGTAGCTTACTCGCATGCACGTTGAAATATAATTTGAATAACTACATCATCAATGGTTTGTGTTGCAATGTGTAATGACACAAGACGATTTCTGCTTCACTAACTTCTAAATCAGTAGTCCTGTCATTGATTGGTCGGACCATTGACTTTCTTTAACATAGGAAGTTGACCATCAGTGGCTGCTCTGCCGAGTAGCTTGCTCGGAAACAAGTTATTGTATGGCAACCAGAGCAAATAAGGCATTCAAAATTTGTTCTTAAAAACCGAATTGTTCATAACCCAAGGTTTGACTGTATTACATTTTTCATCTGGGATACTTGTTTGGAAATATACTGAAATAGTTTGAATATACTGAAATAGTTTTCAAACTATTTCAATATATTCCGTGCAAGGTAAACTGAGAAACTTTGTAGCAATTCAAAAGGTATAAAATGTAGTCTTGTGAAAAAAATAATAATAATAATAAAGTAGATAAACAATCGACTTTTAAATAGATATTCCTTTAGTTTTGTCAATTATATACAAACTTCCTTAAAAATTGGGATATTTTGTATTCAAAGAAATGTTTATGACAATCTGTAAAATTGAACCAATACATTGTATAAAATTGTTGCATGCAAAACATTGCTTGAACATATTTATTTGGAGAAATTTATATTTATTATTAATATATTCAAAATTGCTTGGCACAGTTAATACAGTATTTTCTTTGTGGTAGGTGACAGATCATGCCAACGCAGCTATGTTGCATTTTTATTCACCACTGTTACCGGATCTAGCAGTGAAATCATTTGTTACTTGGTTGCATAGTTATTCTTCTCTTTTCACTGCTCCTTGTCGCCGATGTGGCAATCGTCTTCACAATAATATGCCACCTACGTGGAGAGACGTTCGAAATTTAGATGTGTATCACGATGCTTGTAGACCATAAAATTTTCATCATATCATTTTGTACATATTGGTATATTAAATAAATACTTGTTTATGCTATTGAATTTTGAGTTGAAATTTCATCAAATTCTTTTCTCTTGCTGTTCTTTCGTTTACAACTACACTTAGCAACTACAAAGGTTATTTCTTTCAGTTTACATTCATTTAAATTATATTTGCACAAATTTATGATTATAAATTATGCTAAAATTGTCACGGCCCGAAAAACTTAAAGGGAACCGCACCTTCTGGGATAGGATAAGCTCGTCAGGTAACAAGCCACGGGCTGAACTTCACAGGCCAAGGAAAACACCAGCAGAAAAGAGATTGCCCTAATAGGCGGGAAGGCGGCGAAGCCAAACACGTGCGACCCAAGGTAGCGGACCGCGTGGTGGCGGAGGCGAGGGCATTCAAACTCTCGGGGCCACCGGGAAGCGTGCAAGCGAAGGATAGGGTCGAGGTAACGTGTGGAGAAAAGAGGCCTTCGTCTGTAACCGAATCGGGGACAGAAATCTATTATCGGGGTAACAAAAGTCCTCGTGCTGATAATAGAAGAAAAAGGGAACTCGCGGGTAGTCGGGCAACAGAGAGGCTAGTGAGGTCGCGGCAAAACGAGTGGGCGCGGTTCACGACGATCGACCAAAAGTTGAGGGAGTCGCCGAACAGAATTAAGCTGGTAGGCGCCGGAAATCAACTTTCGGCGACAGTCGACTTTGGAGCAGGGATTTCGGTCATAAGGGAATCATTGGTCACTACATCGGTGAAGGAAACGAAGGGAGAAATCCAACGGGTTGGAGCCTTAGGTCACCGGAACGATGCGGCAACGGTCCCTAAAGAGCTGGAGGAGGAAGGCCCCCACAGAATCGCGGGGGGTTGGGGCTTGTATGAAAGAATGGTAACTGGGGCGAGAAATATTGTAATTTCCGGAATTCATCTGGGTAAGGTCCATTATCAGTAATGCATTTCTGGAATCGTTTTTNAACAAATAAAAACTGTTTTTGTTTATTTCAATTCAAAACTTTTCCCTTGAAAGCAGTTATATAGATGAATATCAAGGGGATGAAATCGTATTGAGTAATGAAGTATATACAAGAAAGCATTGTATAATAATTAAAAACAAATCACGGGGTGAAATTAAGGGAAGGATGAAGTGTCCAGGTTTTAAGGTAACGTCCACCTTAAATTAGTACTGTAGTATCTTACCACTGTACTGTACATTATATTTTTCCGTTAGCAATGGATTCGTGCGAGTCATCTATTAGCTGTTTCCGGAAGAAACGTTTTAAATTGAAATAATTTGACCAGTTTGCACCGGAAAAACACAAGTTTCATAGGAAAATATGTTAAAGTGATCGATACTTGTTAGATGAGAATTATTACTTCATTGTTAAATAATACTGTATTAAAAATACAAGGTATATCGATAGAAATTAAACACGACATTAATATGATGACTTGGAAAGTTAAATGCGTGTAAGTATTCATTCTATTATTTTAATGAACAATTGCCTAAAGTAAGTGTTAGTTTTTTTTATTATAACGAGATGAATAGGGTGAGACTGTCGCTCACGTGATCAACGCAACACGTGAGTGATCTACTGAGGGGATGCATTTAGGGAAGACTTTTTTATGGGAAGCTGAACCCTATTTAGGTGTTATAAAAGTGAAGATAAATCAGAAAATTGAATGTAGATAGAAATTAATTGATTTACAGAAAATCAATAGATATTTTGGGGTGGGATGTACTGTACTACATGATCTACGTTAAAAGTATTTAAACTTAAACGGAACTACCGAGTTTCGTAGCAATTAGTCGAACGGCCTAGGAGTGTATAGCGATACAAACAAACAAACATCCTCATATATAGGCCTATAAATTACATATTCCTTTATACTTATGAAACAGTTTAAACACAGCATCCGTGCTCTCAATGAAAATATCTTTAGAAAGTTTTAGCATTTTGCAAATATCCTTACATCTTTGTTAACAAAGTTGCACAGACAACTGTACAACAAGCCGCCACTCGAAAACATCGAGTGATGTTTTCACTTCCCAGGACGAGGACCTACGGGTTGGATTTTGGGAAGCGGTGTTATGTGACGGTGTCGTATACTGTAACGAACCGTGATATGTAAATGATTGGATGCAACGAACAAACTACTTAATGGTTCAATTGTGAATGTTATCGTGAGGGGTGTTTATAAGGATGTATTGTAATGAAATCGTCCAAATAACGAAATTCGTGCTTCTTTGAAATCCTCTTCTTCGTCCTAGGAAAAAACTGACATTTTTCTGTGTAAATAAGAATGGTTATTTAAAAAATAAAATTATAATGACTTTACGCAATATATAAAATGTACTGTACGTTTTTAAACAGTAAGTAGAGGCTACGTGTTAATTCTACAAATAAAAGCAATGATTCTAGAAAGAAAACGATGGTATATGGCATATATTACCGCATTCTCTTAGTTTTCGTTCAAATCTACACAAAAAAGTAAACAGAAAGACATAGTTCCCTGTGTTTTCTCTCAGTTTACAAACTCGGAAAGAATTTCTCGTATTTTTCAGTGTTTTCATGTCGTTCTTCACAAAAAAAATGAAACAGCCAGCGGCGTTCACAGACTGTAGAAAGGGGGCACATGCTACGAAAAAACGGCATCGTATATCAGTGCCGTAACTAGGCAGGTGCAACAGGTGCACCCGCACAGGACCCACTTGAAAGATGGGCCCAAAATGCATGTATTTGTTTTATTACTTTCCCAAACCTAATTAATCAAGGGGCCTAAATGCAAATTCCTGCACAGGGCACAGGAATGGCTAGTTACGGCACTGTCGTATATTATTCAAGAAGCTTCAAACTCTATGATTCAATGTCGGTTCGGCGTGGCTCTGATTGCACTGGGGAGGTTAACTTGGCCTCGAAAACAATGGATGTAGTTTTGGTCTATGTATATAAAAACAGTTGCATGGGATAACCAGAAGTCATGAATTTTCTATTGTTTGTCGATAATGAAATTTGGAGCACCCTTGGGATTAGAAAAAGGGGACGCGTGACCCAATGTACGGGCGCTCCTGAAACCAAATGAGAGTAAATGGAAGAAAGGAGACTGGGAGACGTATTGTGTAGGAAGGAGTGTATGGTATTGAGTAGTCTAGTATAATTCCTTTTTATTTACACCAATGTCTTGTCTTATCACCGACATATTCTCCATCATTGTCATAACGTAATTTCGATACTTTCAAATTCGTGTACGCTTCTACTTGAGTGGCGTATTCTCTGATGTATTCGACAGAACAATGTGAATAACATTTATTTTTAACATAAACAAACCGATAAGCGCTTTATTACAATGTCAATTATCTCAAGTTTCAACGATTGACCTCCGCTTTCTTTGTAGCTGCAGGAATGGGTAGAGTTGGGTGACAAGGTCACAGTAGAAACTATGAAAAAAGCATGGGGATTAAAAACCCTTAAAGCTTGTAGTTGTTATACTTAGCCACGGGCACAATACAAGGTCACAGTAGAAACTAGAAAATCTTTGTCCTCCCACTAGCAGTTGTCGAGTCTATTGTATTTGTAAAATAATGCAACTGTTGTTCAAAATGATGATCGATAACATCTGAAATGTTTACCATAGCAACGCTTAAGCAGTTTTAGTACAAACACTTGGATAAAACTGTTAAAAATGAAATATGAAGTCTTCTTCGAAAACAAAAGACTCTTACAAAAAAGATATAGAAATATTGACTCGTCGCTTACAACTAATCGGTAAGTACATTTTTATATGCGTAATAAAATCATATTCTAATATAATTCTTCTATATCTGTAGAAAAGGAGAGGAAGGCCCAAAAAGAAGACTACGAAGAACAACTACGAAACAACGAAAAAATTATAAAAAAATTGAAAGAAGAGGTTGAAGAATTGCACCAGAGAAAGAAACTGATAATTTCGGTAAATATATTCAACTTAAAAACCCGTCTTCGGAAGCATTTTTAGTAATTTCTATTGTTATTTTAGCTAGATCAAGAGAAGAATGTTAAAATCGATCATTCTGCAATTTCGGAAGGAAGAGTTAATTCACTAAACGTGCAAGTAATTTTTAATGTTTTTTTATGTAACAATTTAAACGATTAACTTGCTTGGATTAATAAATTTTAAATAGGGGAAACGGGGCAGTTGTTACCGCGTGTTTTTAACAGTTTCTGCTGTCTGCAGTACCTCACTTATGGCCTGATAAACAAGCGTATATCAATTTAGATTTGTAATGGCAAGTGAGCTATATAAACATATATATAATACCCCAGCCAGATGGTTGAGCGGTCCGGGGATCGAATCCGGACGGGTAGAAAAATCCCCATAATTATTCCTGGTTTCCCCAACACAAAACTTAATTAAAACCTATTGTTTTCGTGTAGCATTATTTTCGATTTCTTGTGCATCTCGTGTTGGCATCTTCATGTTTACAGTGTTAACACTGACAATATTACAAACTTTTGCTGTATTCTAGGAAAGTGTGGACAAACTGAAGCAAAAATTATTTGATCAGACTAAACAGTTGGATTTACTTCGTTACTACAGTAGTAAGAAAGAACAACGATTGAAAAATAAAAAGATTCAATGCAGCGAACTAGCAAAAACAGTTGGGAGAATTAAAAAGAAAAGAAGCGCTAATATATGGAATAATAAAGTAAGTTTTTATAAGAATTAAGTTATACCATTCTTGCGTTTTTATAAGTACAGTATAGGGGAGAATGCGTGGGTTTTAAATACGCCGCTGTTTGTACTTGCTTCCTTGTTTAAATTTTATATCAATGTCTAAAAAAATGGAGACGAGTATAGTTTTTTTGTTATCATTTTAGTTTTAACCCATGACCATTGTTATTGATTGCGAGTAAAAAGTCTTCAATTCGTCGATTATCTTTCCAAATTATAAACACATCATCGACATAACGGTATTTTTTACTCGGTCCGTTAGTTTTACCACCCTGCAGTTCATCTCTTCTAACCATTTTGGATTTTCAAGGGATGCTAATACGCTTCCAACAGCATGAAAGTATATGATAGAAAGAAAGCATGTAAAAACCCTTAAAGCTTGTAGTTGTTATACTTAGCCTTGGGCACAATTCAAGCTTCGAAGCTTGAATCTTACCCTGAAGATGGCCTATAATAAGGTTTTTGGGAAATATTTTTACAATAAAATAAATGTTTTATCTTTATTATATAGAAAATTATAAAACTAGAGAATAAATGGTTAACGAAGAAAATGAGATTAGAAGAAGCTCAGTTTATTAACCAAAAGTATAAAGAAATTAAAGATATTTTACTTCAGGTAAGTGTTTTTTGTAAAAAAAAAACATCATCATATTTGGCACATTGTAGCTTTATGGGGCACAGGCAAATTCGAATTAAGGGTCCTCCATGTACAGTGTTGAATTCAAATATTTTTCTTCGGGGAATCACCAGTATTCTTTCTTTTTTAACGTGACTTCCAGATAAATTATTATTAACCAAATTGTACAGGGTATCCCAAAAGTTTCCATACATACAAAAGTGAAATGTAACTTCACAAAACATTAAAATGTTAGCATTAAAGATTTGTGTCAGTGAATTGAGGGAGTAAGGCAACGGAACACATGAGTGATCTGCCAATAGGATAAACTTCTAGCAGGACTTTCTATGTGGAAACTGGATTCTGTTTAGGTGTTAGACACATGAAGAAAATCCAGAACACTGCATGGTGGCCAGCCCATTGAACAGGCACAACCAACTAAGTGTTCAATGGTTTTTATTTATTTGACCACTGGTGAGCTTGATTTGTGTCACTGTATGGAGACTTTTGGGATACCCTGTATTATTTAGCCTACGGTAAAATTGGTTGTATTATGTTGTTTCGCTTAATGTCGCAGCTTCCAGCCAATAACTTAAATGAGAACTTCCCGTATTTTCAAACTTTTAAAACAATTCTCTTTTTAGCAGAAATATACTGTAACATGTTCTTAATCTTACTTGTTTAGATATTATGATGACTTATCACTTGAAATAAAATTAATATTAATTACATATTAAATCAAGAATTAGTCAAAAATACAAGTACTTGTACGATAAAACAATCAGTAAATTCTGACTGTAGAAAAACTATTTTTGAAATATAACAACACTTGAAGGATATATTTGCAGTTTGAATGTGCTTAATTACCTGAAAGGTCTTCAGATGGTTAATCATCCAAAAAGTCTTTATTAATAAAGAATTGTTGACTCTAGGAAGAAACCATTTGACTTTCTTATATACAGTGAAACATGTTAACATGACCACTGAAGAGACCAGCTCAAAGTGGTCAGGTTAGCAGGTTTCATTGTATGTGTGTGTGTGGTGAAAATAAAATTATATTGCTATATGTATTAGTTACTAGTGTTTCAATACATATGTGATAATACCAATTGAAGTTAAAGTTTTGTTTCTCTTTTTTAGGAGCAAAAATATTTTGAAAAACAACTTGATATTTTAATAGAAGAATTGAAAGATTCTAAAAGTAAAAAAGAAAGTATTGAATTATTAAAAGAAAAGGCTAAATTAGCAAGAGATCTACAGTCAAACAAATTCAATAAATCAAAAAATAGACTTGAAAAGACTAGTCAGAAACAGAAGACAAGAATTGTTAAATATCAAAATCAGCTGTCAAAACTTAAAACAAAACAATATAAACAAACAGTAAGAAAGGTAAGATTATATTCTATTATTAAATAGAATATATTATATATGATTAAACTTCTTTGAATATTAACAAAATTAGCCAACAATTAAAAAAGAAGATTCAATATACAAAAATGATAAAGCAGAAGAAAATTTTTATGAAGAAACACTACAAACAATTAAAGATATTACAGGTGTATCTTCTATTGAAGTTGAGTTGAAATGTTTTACTTAAATATATATTATTAATTTTTGCAACTAATAATGAGAAAATGATTCTAGGAATTTGAGGAAAAATATTTCCAACAGCAAACAACCCGTAAGGAATTAGAAACACTTCGTGATGAATTGCAACAAAGATTAAAAGAATTGAAAAATGAAGAAACAGAAGTAGAAATTACCTTAGAGAAATTAAGAGATACTAATAATTATAACAAAATGTATGCTTTCTAATATATCTACATTTCAGTAATATTAAAAATAAATTATAATCTTTATTTGTAGGGATGTTGCAAAAGATTTAAATCAAAAAGAATTAGCTCTGTTAGCAAAACAACAGCAAAATGAAAACGAAATGAAACAAATTAATAAACTATTGGGAACTATAAAATTATCCTTACAACATATTTTCATAAGTCTCCAAAATATTTTAATCCAGGTATAAAACTGTTTAGAATTAGCTGTATAAGGAACGTAAAAATATAAAAATTGGAATATCTAATTTTTATAGGAAAATTATGAAATTCCAACTAAGAATCTTTCAACTGAAGAACTATTAAAACTATGTAATGATGGTGTTAAAATTCTTCTTAAAAATATTAAAGACCATAATTTACATGAACTGAAGAAGAAAATAGAACTAGAAGGAGTAAGTTTAATCAATTCTCTCTCTTATTTGTTTATTATATTTGACAGATGAATAAATAAAATTTGTTTTTCAGTTTCAGGAACAATTAAAACCAGTAATAGTTTCAGACATTAAACTTAGAAAAGAATTATCAGGTATTTAAATTAATATTTAATCTTATTTTTTTAAAATTAAAACTAAATTACTTATGTTAAAAACCTACAGTTAAGAATCCTTCATTGAGTGATAACGATGAAAATCTTGAAGAGTGTCGCGCATCCATAAAGGAAGCAGCAAAAAAATTTGTGGAAATAAATACAAAGAATAAGAGTGAACAAATACAAATAATTCAGTTATAAATAACTTCTGATCTTATAAATAATGCATCTTATGTGTTATGTTATTAAAATTAATTTTCTGTTTCAAATATCCATAATATTGAAAAAAATAAAACATTTATGTATAATAAATAAATTATTTATCATGGCTTTATTAAATTTACATCATCTGCAGCTTTCTGTTTTAAGTTGTGTAATTCTTCATTAAGTTCATTCTTTAACATTTTCAATTGTTCATTCTCTCGTTGCAAATTGGGAAGAATTTTCTCTAATGTATTACAGGATTCTACAAAAGTTTTGACCTAAAGAAAAAAATATTTTAATACATATTAATATATATAAAATTCAGGTAATAAAATTTTATAAATTCATTTTCTCAATAAGAGAATGTATAACTACATTAATTATATTAATTAATCAAATATTTTCACTAATTAATTTATGTAAAATTTTTAAAAGCTTAAGGAGTAAAAACTATATAATGAAATAAAATCAAATAGAATTGGTAAATACAGTATAAATAATGGATAAATGCTAAAGGCCATAAAAAATTGGTATGATTAAATGCAAATATTTTCCAGTGCTTTTATTTTTTGGATACCATCAATGCAGTGATGCATAGTTTAAAAACTCCACTGGACAGATTACTGCCTGATCTTCCTTGAAAACAGAATCAATTGACTTTGTACAGTACATTATGTAAGTTCCTGGAAGTTGCTTGGATATGCAAATTCAGTTTGACATTCTCAAGCAGTTTTGTTCAAGACAGACTGCATAATCTTCAATACTTTCATTAATTCTTAATAAACTTTTTGTCACATCTGCACTCTTTTGGGCTTTTTTGATGACATTTTCAAAATCGGTTAAAATTCGTTTATTTGTACAGTACTACTAAATTATTTATTCAACAAACAAAAAACTAACAAGAATCATTTTTACAAACAGATAGTGCTACATGTAAAAGCTGTATACTACCCCAATATTTTGAGGTAGTATATAGCTTAGTGTTGATTCTAGGGTCTAAGTAATACTCATACAAATTTTGGTTCAGATCAGTTTAAAAATAAATATTTGTATAAAGGTATGTTGTTGTTGGTTTGTACCAACAAGATTTGATTTTTATATATATAGATTATTATGAATATTGTGCTGTGAACAAATTATATATTTCATAAAATTGTTTGATTTAGAAATAATTTTAATAAAATGTACATTTTTAGAAAATGTTTGTTAGTAAATTTTTATTACTCCACAGATTTGTGGAGTAATAAAAATTACTAGAATTAGTCTAGTTATTATAATTAGCCAAATTTTAGATCAAAAGTAATTTAATTAATACATGAAAGTTAGTATAACAATAAATGATTAATCATCATCAGATACTAACATTGATAATAGAAATTTATCAAAGTTCTTATCAACATATAATTATTAAAATCTACTACTGCTAATATTTTCATCTTTTTAAATGATTTGTTTTTCTGTTTCCAAAAATAATCATCTCTGTTTATTGTATCACTTGGAAACTCATCTATACTGATGATGATAACTGATTAATACTTTTAAAATAACAAAGTTAATTACCCTGCTTAATGATTATGTTGTTATAATTATTATCTTACATGTTTTGGGACATACAGATTTTGTTAACATTAAACAACTGATGATAATACCCATAATTACAAGAAGAGTCTACTGTACTGCTATTCTGTACAATATATAAACAATACTACATTTTTAAATTCTTTGTTTATAAGCCTATACTGAAAATATTGTTTTGATAATTTTATTATCTGAAAAAAACCATAATTTCAATTTTTGCTTCAACAATACAAAATTTATTTTCATTCATAACATTATTACAACAAACCAAAATTATTTTTCAAAACTAACTATGAATACTTTTACCAACATTTATTCTTTGAAAACATTTTTAATGAACATAAATTGAAGATTATTTTTAATAAAACTTTTCAATAGATAAATATAACTGTTTAAAGTTATTCCTTCTCTTATTTCAGTCATTTATACATAAACAAAAGATGAAACAATTCTATGCTGTGTGTTTCAAGGCACTGATAAAAAGCAATAAGTGCATTAATAGTAGAGGAGATTAAGTACAAAACTAAATGTTTTGTGTACAATTATATCTCATTTGTTCACTTTTCATATATACAATCATTAGTATATAACTTATTAACTTTCCTTCATAATATCTAAACACTAATGTATTCTGTTCCTGATATTTGAGTAATACCAATTCTCAATTTAAGCATATTCTGTGTATAAAAACATATAGTTTATTATTTATACACTAAAATTCTTGGTTTCATAAAGAAGCATCCAACTACTAGAAATCACAACTAATCAGCTCTGGAAATTTGTAACTATATTGGCTCAAATGGAGACTGATTATTATAACTAACTCTTGCCTTATGGCCATGTTTAACTTTTAATCTATTTACTATAGATATATATGTATAGTATAAATGTATATAGATAGAGATATGTACAGTACTTATAAGTTCAAAAAAGTGCTTCTTATGAAACTAATACTTAAAGTATGCAAATCTTTAATTCAATAACATTAAAATAAAATAGTATATTTGGTCTCTGCTCCCTTTTACAATAAATTTATTTTAAATTATAATTAATAGATCTGAAATACCTTTAAATATGAAAGATTATAATCATCTAAAACCTTTGATGATAAATTATCTACATGTTTTCCAACTTTAGAACTTGAATCTGCAAACAATTTAAAAGCCAGATTAGTAAAATACTCGTATCCAAAAAAAAATATATTTAAAAATTACATATTTAGAAAAATTAATTAATAAATTTGAAATATAACAATCAATGAATAAGACTGTTATTTATGAAAGTAAAAAAGAATACTTGAAGGCAAATTCATGAGAGTGCAAAAAAAATATTTTATCACGACAACATTGACACGATAGCTTCAACAATGTCTAATTAAATGAAATCAAATATAAAGTCTCTAGTTAATTAAAACAAATAAAAACATGTTTTTATTATAAATTATTTTTTCTAAAATCCAAGAAATTTTTAAATTAAATAGACAATTTTTAATAAAACATTTTTTGTTTCTATTAATGAAATCTAAATTAATATAAAAAATGAATATAAGTACATACTTCCAAACAGAACACAAATAATCCAAACAATTGAAAGAAACTAAATACCAAGGGATCTCTGAATAATATTTTAACTTTCCATCATTTTTGAAGAAAAAAGACAGCAGCACATCGTATGCCGAGATTTAAACTTCAGTCTCTCTCCATTTTCACACCGTAAGCAGTGACGGACCGGGTATAAAAATTCGGTTGCCAGCAGACAAAACAGGCCCACGTAAGGCTATTATTTAATTTTACACAAAATAAATAAAATTTTCAAACAACACATATATGGAAGAAAGATGCAATTAAAATTTTTGCTAAATAAACTTATACTTTTTAGTAATTACAGCGTGCATATATTGAACAATACACCTTACTAGCAATATACAATAGATACTGAATGTAAATACAGATTATTAAAATTTAATATTTTTTAATTTTATACAAATGGTAGGTATTTTGAAATAGTTTGCTTGTACCGAACGTTTTACACATTAACAGGTATATCGAAAGCATATTTCACGCAATCAACTATTAATAGCAATCATTTAAATTCACTAGGTGATTTTATCTTCGATAATTGCTTACATATCCAATTCATCTAATAAATCTTTTTCAATGGATAGCAACATTGAAAAATAATTGTCCTTTCACATTAGACTCAACAGTAGTGCGCAGGTAACTTTATAAAGATTATTGGTAAAAGTGCATATAGGTACTCCTTATGGCGCAAAGGTCAGATTTTAACTGTATCAGTCTACTTCCTATTCTACACGCTTCACACGTAGATGTACAGCCGGTGCCTCGACATCCAGTTGGGAGCGAGTCCCCACACCACCTTCAAACCGTATAGCATCGAGTACTCCACGAACAATCAAGTGAATTAAATAATTAAACGCCATAGTCTCGGAAGTACCACCATTACAACTACCTACGTGCGCTTCTACCAGATTATCATATACCTTTTTATGAAGTCTGATGGATGCCAAAATATTCAGTACACATGATAAATAGATGAGGAAAATTTGAGGAAATTTTCTTCAAAACTTCAAATTTCGGCAGAAAATTTCAAGTTTTCCTCATTTCCTCAAATGAAGATACAAATAATTTCGGTTAAATTTACCTTGGGTAGCCAAAATGGCGGCTCGTTTCTGATTCCAGCAAACAAAAGAAACAGTGGGGACGCACGTTCTAACCTAACCTAACCTAACCTATTCAAATAAATTACCATAATTATTACCAACCAAATTATTAGAATAGGTTAGGTTAAATTAGAACGTGCATTCCCACTGTTTCCTTTCTTTTGTTTGCTGGAATCAGAGATGAGCCGCCATTTTGGCTACCTAAGGTAAATCTAACCCTTTAATACCTGGACTGATTAATAAGACGTCGTCGGGTTTAGCGAAACTTAAATCTTCTAACATTTCTTCAATCGAAGGAGGAGACGGCCTTTCGGGTAAGATCGATTTCTTTTTAAACATTACAAAATTGTCTAAAACTTAAATAAATCCAACGAATTACTTAGTTTTTACTTTAATTCGCTATTATTATTATCCTATTTTAATATTTAATTCTACAGAATATGTCTTTCGCTCGCCATCTTGATTGTTTACACTTTCAAGCGCCCCCTAAAGGAGATTTTTAGAGTTAATATATATTATTAAAAAAAAATTCTTTTTTATGGCAGTAGTCAAATTCTCAGTAAATCGTCAGATTTTTAATAAATAATTTAATTGATAAATAAAATAAATATTTAAAGATGTTATTTGTACGATTAATCAATTGCATAATTTATTTTTTTTAATTGGAATTTACGTCATCAAATTTCATCTGCTTCTAGTAGTAAAACTTTTATCCACTACTGATTAAATGTAATTTGTACTCATTTCAAATTTGTTAAAAACATAAAAACTTTCATGTATTAAAGTTAACATAACACCAACACCGCTTCCCAAAATCCAACCTCTAGGTCCTCATCCTGGTAAGTGTAAACGTCACTCGATGTTTTCGAGTGGCAACTAAAGAAGCTCTGGTACTTTTTTTTAACTCTTTCCGCCCTGTGGGCACTAAGAGAGCTTCCTTTTGCAAGCCCATTACAAGTTCGGCTACGCCCACAATGATACTGCCGAGTAATAAGAAACAAGGCCCGACATATCCGAACGGACCATCCCCGAAAAATTCGTGGAGAATTTTCGACCCGTTCGCATTCGAGCCCGGGTCCCCCAGAGCGGTGGGCTGCCACCTTGACCGCTCGGCCATCCGGCCGCGAGGCTTTGGTACTGTACACTAAATATACACATTCTTAATCTCTGCGCAACTTTGTCAAGAGAGATATAAGGGATATTTACACAATGCTAAAACTTATAGGGATGAAAATATTTTTAAAATATTTTCATCGAAAAGCACGGATATTATGTTCAAACTTTTTTTAAGGTTAAGGGAATCATCTAATTATCAGTATTTTCGACTTTAAAAAACCGATGGTTGATTCCTTTACTCTATTTCTATGGTAAACAGGAAAAAGGTTCTTCTTATTCCTATAAAAATAAATACGACGCTGAAAGTAACGAGCCGAAGACTTTTGCAGTGTAAATTTGTATTCTTTGCTTTCCGTAATCGGAAAATTAACGATTGAGCATGTCCACACGTGAACCGAAACCTACATTTTCAATAGTTTATCACTATTAAATCCGTACCTGTATATTAATTCTTTAAATAAGACCGAAGGCATCTTATCTAGTATTTTATAATCATCTCCAAAATAATACAGATGTTCATCTAAATTCTGTATATAAAATTACTTGTCCTAAATGAAAAATACATTCATCATTGTACAGAGTTAGGGTACGTCATGAAAACTCACACTAAGCAAAAATTTTTCGAAATTTTCCCCTTTCCGGGTAAGAGAGGTAACAGATTAAAGCTTAACCTGAAAAACGGTTTCAACTTATTTCAATACGATTTTTTGTTTTCAACTACGACTAATCTTCATTGAGTTCTTAGCAGTTGCAAGCTGTAATTAAAATCAATAAAAGCGCCGCTTCCCTTGTATTTTATAAATAATAAATACATATAAATTTTAATTATATATAAATTATCGCACAATATTTTATTATAACCGCATTATGTATCTTATTAAATATTTCTACAGTACACGTATATAGTAATAACAAAATCGCTATTGTATATTCAAACATTAGTGGCGAAGTGATAACGCCGTGTTGTCACATTCCAAATAAACAGATTTGCGTATGAAATTTACAAAAAGAATACTCACACAAATCACCCAGTAAAAGCCTACAACCTTCGGTTAATAATACACATATAACACTTCCCACTCTATACAGAACCGGTTCTGGGCTGTTTGCCGCTCGCACGCTAAATATTTGGCCCGCCCTCTCCCAATAACGCGAATCGCGAGTAGCTTTATAAATTCACCAAACCGATTCTAATTTACTAGTACGTTTTCATAATAGTATACGGTGTGTGTCTACCCCTCGATGTTGTGAGGATAACGTCATATCTTATTTAAACCCGCCTCTTACCCGTCGCCGGCCGTTCTCTAGCGACACTCTGAGATTTCAAATGTCCGGTCACTTTGGTCTAAAATGTGCGTGTCTACCCCTCGATGTTGTGAGGAGGACGTCATGTCTTATTTAAACCCGCCTCTTACCCGTCGCCGGCCGTTCTCGGCCTTAGCGACACTCTGAGATTTCAAATGTCCGGCCACTTTGGTCTAAAATGTGTGTGTCTACCCCTCGATGTTGTGAGGAGGACGTCGAGGACGTCATGTCTTATTTAAACCCGCCTCTCCTCTTACCCGTCGCCGGCCGTTCTCGGCCTTAGCGACACTCTGAGATTTCAAATGTCCGGTCACTTTGGTCTAAAATGTGTGTGTCTACCCCTCGATGTTGTGAGGAGGACGTCATGTCTTATTTAAACCCGCCTCTTACCCGTCGCCGGCCGTTCTCACCCTTAGCGACACTCTGAGATTTCAAATGTCCGGTCACTTTGGTCTAAAATGTGTGTGTCTACCCCTCGATGTCGTGAGGAGGACGTCATGTCTTATTTAGGAGGACGTCATGTCTTATTTAAACCCGCCTCTTACCCGTCGCCGGCCGTTCTCGGCCTTAGCGACACTCTGAGATTTCAAATGTCCGGTCACTTTGGTCCGGCCGTTCTCGGCCTTAGCGACACTCTGAGATTTCAAATGTCCGGTCACTTTGGTCTAAAATGTGTGTGTCTACCCCTCGATGTTGTGAGGAGGACTTCATGTCTTATTTAAACCCGCCTCTTACCCGTCGCCGGCCGTTCTCGGCCTTAGCGACACTCTGAGATTTTAAATGTTTCGTCAATATTTGTTTAGTTCGAAAAGTCTAACCCTCAGTGTTGTAGGGAAAAGGTGTCGTCCGAATGAAACCTGTGTCTTATTCCTGGCCGGTTATTTTTCGGCCACAACGACAGAGATTCAATGTTCGGTGAAAATTTCTATAATTACAATGATTTTTGTATTTGTATATTTTATCGATCAGTTAGTTCATTCTAATTATGCTTTATATTTAATTGTTTTTGTATTTTTTAATTTGTCTTTCATTTGTGGCCCTAATGCCAAAGTGGTATTTTTGATATGCAACAACTGACTTAGTTGCTGTTTACCAAAAATATGCAATGTTTACGTTATAAAATATCAAAATATAATTATATAATTTATTATAAATAATGCAATTATAATTATATTATCAAAAGTAAGATAACAATTAATTATCGTATATTATTATCTATTATTGTTGTATGTTAAAATGTAAAATTGAATTAGAATGTACTGTACCTGAGATAAAGTTTATTGTTACGTTTAATGTTAATTAAATTTTTAACATTTTATTTGCATGTAATTTGTGAATTGATGCTGTATTATATTATAAAACTTTTATTTGATTATTTAGGCGTTTAACTGCCATAATATTTCTAAAATGATAGGCCAGAAAACGAGCACTCTAAGAGATAACTTTTAATAAGTATTTGGAGATACTGTGCTACTGAATGGATTAATTTTAGGGAAAATCATTGTTTCTTTCTTTCAGGTAACATTTTACCTTATTCCAGTTCAGTTACAATCTGTTGGTATTTGAAGAAAAACAATTAAAAAGAAATGTTTTATAAACATTACAAGGAATTACTCCTAGACGTATATTTAGACTTTTTAAAACTTGCTTTATGTAATGCTAAATGATTGGAAAAACTAGAAATATTATCTTAAAGTGGTATATAAAATCAATGTTTTCTTTACAATAGGCAAAAAATACTTATAAACTATTATATGAAACTATTTTGCTGTCGTAGATTGGGCTTCCTCTTGTCGACTACCATTGTATATAAATTTTGCTTTTTGTGCTACTGCTTATTGTAATAAAAAATATCAAAGTTTATAACAGCTTTAAACCATCGAATACGAGTGCCATTATTCTATATTTAGTGTTCCGTATTTGTTTATGTGGCTGTTGTAATAAAAATAAATTGTTGAATACGTATTTAGAGTAGCATCAAAGTAACTTTGCAATTAAAATTTTCATTATAATTAAATTAATTTTGAATGTATTTTCTCTCTTTTGTATTAATGTATCACTTAAAGTCCTTACACATGTAAACTTATTATAAACTTACGCTTATAAACTTATTAATGAACAAAATTAAATTTACAATAGCAATGTTATACACAAAACAGTATATCTAACAATAAAAATACAGTAGACCCTTATAACACTGTTGATAATTCAGTGTTATATGAATTTCATGTTGTACGAGTCACTTAGATTTTACAAATACGTGAGCCGTTCACAGCCCGGCGTATTTGTAAAATTTAAGTGACTCGTACAGCATGGAATTCATATAACACTGAATTATCAACAGTGTTATAGGGGAGTCTACTGTATACAAAAATAATTTTGTTAACCAGTAGCGTGTTATCCTATGGACAAAAAATACAATTTCCTGGGTGGGCCTCCCTAATTCAAATTCAAATAGACTCCGTAAAGCTATAACATGCCACTGTCATTAACTTATTTCAACTTTTTTTACTTTGAAAAGTAATTAGATTTTTGGACTGCAATTTCTATACCTACAAATTCGATCTGTCTTTACTTAATATCGAGAACGGAACCCGATAAGGAAACCTCAAGGGCCAAAGGCCCCAATTATCTATATGAAAACTTCTGATGCAAACCGGAAGTTGAGTTATTACAATTAAATCTTCCCCTGGAAAGTGTTAGAGATATGACAGGCACAACTGTATTGTTAAAGGAAAAGTGTGATGTGCAGGGTCAAGTCACTACTAATTTGAGGTTGAGAGGATATATTTTAAGTTAAAAAAAATTAAAAATTGCAGCCCAACATTGTGACAATGTCACAATATGTAATTGCTTGTTTTTAAAGAAAACCATTTGGTAAATAATATATTATGATAGACTCACGTTAGCATCACTAGCTGTGAAATCGTCTTTAATCGTGTTAACCAATCGTCAATTTTTCCTCAGAAAAAGTTATACACCATATCAATTGTTAACTTTCACTATATACTTCATTTTAAGATTGCAGTTTCTTTTTTTCTAATAATTTTCATGAATTATATCCATCAAAATCCTGGAAATAACGTTTTGTTTAATAAATAATTTTGCTGGTAGTTTTAAAAATTATATTTCGTTCAAACAGTAATAATTCTGACAGTTAATGAAAGGGACATCATCATTAACTAATATTATTTATTATAATGTGTATACTTTGAACTAGAAAAAGATTAACGGTAGTTATTAACTTTGTTTTCCTACACCATTGTTAGAGAACCTGTGACATTTTGTGGTTTCTAATGCTACCAGACAAAATATAGTGTGATAAAATTCATGACATGTGCCCATGTTGCAGCAGTCTTGTCAACAGCTTGCTTTATCTTTCTCTAGACATAGTTATCAATGTTGCAAAAAATAATCAATATTCAGCCTGTACAGTATGGATTATTCCAAGATCAGCTGTAGAACAGCAGTACAAAGCACTCAACTTGCACATTTTCCAGTTGGGACTCAAACCAAGCAGTTGTCATCTGACAGGTAGATTCTTTACTTTTGTTTCATCTTTTAATATAGTTTCCAATTCAACTATTTATTAAAAATACTTTGCATCATTCAATCTTGAGTTTGCAGTGTGTAGAGCACACATTGTTCATATAATAAAATATGTTCTTGATGTTTTTGCAATGATTAAAAGCCTCATCTAATATATACAAACATCTCCAACCCGATATATAATTATAGCTACAACCAACAGACTGCCGAAAATCTATCGGGCTAGTTTTATGCTACTTAGTAGCATAAAACTAGCCCGATAGATTTTCGGCAGTCTGTTGGTTGTAGCCTCATCTAATATTCTCCATATCTATGTCATGTACAGTAGATATCAGTACATGATCCTTCTTTGGATAAAAGTGATGAAAGAATGCAGTGTAGTGTAGTATGAAATCATTTCTTACCTGAGGTACTGCAATAAAACATGGCAGTTAATCGCTATTTAGAATTTTTTCTTCCTCTGCAGCAGTCATCCAAAATGATCAATGGTCCAAATGCTGCAGTAGTTGGAAGAAACTGCCTGTATCATCAGGATTGAAAATGTCATCTGTGCTGTACGTAAATATTGTATCTTGTCTGTAGTCCATGCACATGCTATGTGCAATGAAACATCAATGTTTCTCTGCATAAAGATTTTGAGATAATTTCATACTTTTCAAAAATTCCCTGTAATAACAAGGAACTGCCTATGGGACAGTGGCACGCTTGAACATCTTGAAACCAGATGAAAATAACTTTCCGCATATCCTCAAATTGTGTGCTATGCGTTTTATTCCTGCTGGACTCAACATTGGATCTTTTTAACTTTTTCAATGTTGATGCTCATTTAAAATCATTGACAGAATGGAAAGGGTGATGCCAAACTCCCTTGAAACATCTAATTTTTACTTAGAATCAACTTCTTGTAGAAAGAAGCTTTTTGAACAATAAAAATTGGTTGCATTTTTCCCCTTTGGCATATTTCATTATGAAGTCTGACAAGATTACTTTCAGTGACTGATGGATCATAACTACAGCGTAGTAAAGTATATTACCCATTTGATACTAAAGTAGTGTAAGGATTCGTTTAATATAAAACACTTATTTACTTTCTTCTTCTTGTAACTTCCTAGTATCATCTCCATACACATCTTATTTGGTGGTGGCATTAAAAAAAGATGGTCTATGGTCTGAAAGATCCTGTCACTGGTGTCATCCACTCTTTTATGGGTTTTCACTGGGTACTTCCAGAATATTCTAATATAAGTAACAAATAATCCAGTCCACCCACCACACCAGCCTTGATCTAAGGCATCTTCTAGACATGCCCCTTTTGTCCAGTCATCTATGGAACTTCATAATCATTTTCATCTAACCCATCCCAGTATTTTGATATATTGGGAATGTTCAGCATAGTGAAAAAACCTTTGATATTCTGAAATTTATATTGACAGTTCTTCAGCTAAGTTTTACAGGTAGCCAAATTGGACTTCAAATTGTTTGCTATAATGAGGGATTATCTGTATGTTTAACAGTAAAAAAATAAGCACTCTCTCTCAAATACACTTTTTAATGTTCTTTAAAACTATATTGTTTGATTTTAAAAGTACAACAAATCCAAAAAATAAATTTAAATACTTTGTTGTCATAGCAATCACAAACATATTAAATTACAAATATTATTAATTACAAGTATTAATTCCTTACATATATAGTAAAATATAGAATGAAAATTTAAACAGAATGAATCTTTATTTATTTAAAATATAAATTTTACAATAATTCATACTTTATAATCTGTTCTTACAGTTATCTCTATTACATTAAATATGATAAAGAAAATTTGAACCTAATTTTATTGTGTTTAATTAACATAGGGCTAATTAATCCAAAATGAACTTCAAACCAAATCAAACTCCGAATGCCAATTTTTACAAAATTTAAAATTAAAATGGTCCCAAGAATATAAAAGTAAAGTAAAGTAGTTCACTGACCATTTATAGAAGAAAATGTTGCATGCTCTTTGTCATAGTGGAAATGTTTGTTAAAAGATTGCAGTGACAAAGTTCAATATCAACATTTTCTAAAGAAAGGTGTGTACAGCAGATAACCTGAACAATTAAAAAATAACATTATTTAAAATTGATTCTAAAATATGAAGAAATATAGTAATGATTTAAAATAAATGTAATCACTTCCAGCCACTTACCATTGAGTTGATTTTCATTCATACAAAGTAATTTTCATACATAGATGTCACATAGCTGCTCTATTGGTATGTCAGAAGCCTAAATGATGTCACACAACTCCTGGCTTTAAGTGCTCACAATCAGTTAAATCTATTAAACATGTAAAAAATAAAATGTCAGAATCATCAATGTATTCAAGAGTTCAAAGAACAGCTATTTTTAATATAAAAATAAGCAAACAAACATTAAAATTCTAGTTAAGCATCAATTTCATATGTATTAATAAAAATTAAACCATATGCTAAGAGAAATAAAACAACTTCTTTTAAAAGAAATGGTTTATTTAAAATTTTCACATTTTTTTAAAATTTAACATTGGGTTCAGCAAAAATAAGTACAGTATGTTAATTATAGCTTAGATAGAACTTCTGGTTATATAAATGGCATTCTAGATATTAATGCAAATAAATTAAGTGTAGTAGTGTGATTTGATTTGTGTAAAGCTGTAAATTTGAGTATTGGGTGTTGTTAAGTTATGTACTTTATGAATGAGCAATGGTGTTAAATTGCCCCAATTGAAAATAATTCTTAATAAGGAAATACAGTATTACAAAAGTCAAGTGAAATCTTGATAAGTTAAAGTTTTATTTGTATATATATATAAAACAATTAGTTGTTAAATTGGGGAAGAAATTGTTCTTCATCACAATAATAAAAGATAAAATTCAAATATATTTACTATACAATCACACAAAAAATTATAAATAATACATCATACATATTGTTATTACATATTATATTATATATGTAATCAGAATTCTCAATAAAATATATTAAAATTAATATTATAGAAGGAATGAAAAGATATATAAAATCAGTATGGCGCCGAACGTCCGTAGTTTTCGCGTTTAAAACGTCGGCCGCAACCTCTCTATTATGATTTAAACTTTCTTCTAATGTCTTTCTTAAATGTTTATAATTTATCTTGATATGAAATAAATATAATTTGAAGGACTAATTTATTATTTTTAATTAAAATTGCAATTCGTATTACTTTGAATTGGTGAATGAATAACATTACTTTTCAAGCATCATTCTACTACAATAAATTCTTAGATTCATCAATGAGGATTCTAAACTTTTATATGCCATTTTCTACTGCATCAATGTACAGAATTAGAATGAAAATAAAAAAGTCTTACCTTTCCTTTGTTAATTTTTTGAGCAAAGAAGTTTTTAAAATGATTCCATGTTTCTTTGGAAAGTGGATTATAAAATTTGAGAATGATACTTCTTTCTAGAATAATTTAAGAATTTAAATATTAAGAATAGAAAAAATCGAGATGATTGATTAACTAATTAATTTAATAATAAAACCATTTTCTAATATAAAACATTTATTGTTTCATTCAAAAGAATATAAGACGATATACAAGCGAATATCATTTATAATCTGATAATTTAATTCGATGCTAAGTGGAAACAACCTTAAATATTTTAAGTAAAATTTAAGACTTTTACTTAATATTCTATCGACAATTATTCAATTTTGATCGCTTATAAATAAAAAAACGTTACATTGCCTGCGTTATTCGGGTTTTTGTAATTAAACATTTACGAAAAATCTCGAAATGGATTGAAAAATAACTCGCAATTTCCATAAAACTTTCTATTTCAAGATGGCGTCGGCAATACGAAATCGAACGAATTCGAATCGGTGGAACGTGCGATAAATGAGTCACACGTTACGTCATAAGTTCTACGTCAGAATATTAACTAATTGCAAATGTTATCTTTAAAATGCTAAAATAGTCCTCTTTTTTGTAAAATATCGCTAAGATATTTGTAATAATAAATAAAATTATAAAAATGCATTCCGTAACCTTACAGGTTACAGGCCGCAAATATAGGTTTAAAGCGTATCTAATTTAATCTATTTAATTTTTATATAAATCGAAAAATATTATGTTACCTACGTTACGCGAGTTTTCATTATTAAAATTTGTACGAAAAATGTTAAAATGGAGGGAAAAAGAACTCGCAATTTCCGGATAGCATAAATTTCCAAGATGGCGTCGGCAACAATACGAAATGGAACGAATTCGAAATTGTCGTTGCAATGCGTCACGCGTTACGTCACGAGTTTTACGTCATAGATGTAATATTTCGAGTATTTTAATTACATTTTTTAAAGGAAAGTTTATTTTTAACAAATTCTTTTCCCTCTGATTTGGCAGAATATTTGTTATATGTAAAACTTCGCTAAAAAGAAAATTTTCTCAGATTACATTACAAGTGGTTGGGGTTTGATTAGAAACAATTACGTTTACCATTGTCCGATCGGGAATTTACAACATATTTCATACAACTGAAAGTTTTAATTTATATTGCCACAATATTTTCTTAAGTGTGAAAGAATGGGTAGTTGCACTTCCTTCTTGCGGATTGATTGTGTAATTTACCAGTAGCGTGCCGTCATTGGAATTGGTGGAAGCGCCGCTTCCCTTGTATTTTCTAAAAAATAAATACATATTATTTTTAATTATATGAAAATAATCACACAATATTTTATTATAACCGCATTATGTATCTTATTACAAATTTCTATACTACACGTGAAAAAAAAAATCGCTATTGTATATTCGAATATTAGTGGCGGAGTGGAAGCGCCGTATTGTCAGCCTCCAAACATCCAGATTCGCGCATGCGGTTTACAGAGCACCAACCTCACCCCGTTTAGCTACGTGCAACTAAATATTCAGATGGCACAACGCGCTGATTGGTCGGCTGGATGACGTCAATCCACCGAAATAGGAAATACTGGTCGATTATATTTTGTGGTCGTCAGAACGAAGTCACACAGAAATAAATTATTATTATTTTTTTTTAGTTGTAATATGGAGTGAGTATAAAGTGAAAATACAGTACTGTACTGTAAGTGCCAGGAAAAAGTAATGTTGCATTAGTAATGTGATGTTTTCATAGTAAGCTATTTTTGTTTCTGTTGTGTAAGAAAATATAAAACAAATTGATATTCGGTGTCTATATTTAAGTTTCCATAGGATTTGATTTGAAAGCAAACCAATGAAATAGAGAATTTGTAGAAAAATAACTTATTATTTAAAATGTTTTAACAATTATGCATTAAAAACTATGATTATGTTTAGGTAAAAATTATATTAAATTGTTAACTAATCTGCATTTCCACTTAGCATATTCTGTTGTAATATATATATAAAACATTAAATACAAGTTTTTGTAAGTTTAAAAATACTGTATTGNTGAATGAATAACATTACTTTTCAAGCATCATTCTACTACAATAAATTCTTAGATTCATCAATGAGGATTCTAAACTTTTATATGCCATTTTCTACTGAAACAATGTTTAGAATACATAACAATTTAGAATGAAAATAAAAACGTCTTACCTTGCTTTTGTTTTGCTTCTTGTTAAATTTTTGAGCACAAGAACTTTTTAAAATGATTCCATGTCTCTTTGGAAAGTGAATTATAAAACTTGAGAATGATACTTCTTCCTAGAATAATTTAAGAATTTAATTATTAAGAATAGAAAAGATCGAGATAATTCATTAATTAATTAATTTAATTAATATTAAAATCATTTTCTAATACAGGACATTTATTGTTTCATTCAAAAGAATATAAGACAATATACAAGCGACAATTATTCAATTTTGATCGCTTATAAATAAAAAACGTTACATTACACGCGTTATTCGGGTTTATGTAATTAAACATTTACAAAAAAGCTCAAAATGGAGGGAAAAATAACTCGCAATTTTCAAAAAAATTTCTATTTCAAGATGGCGAAATGGAACGAATTCGAATCGGTAGAACGTGCGATAAATGCGTCACACGTTACGTCATAAGTTCTACGTCAGAATATTAACTAATTGCAAATGTTTTCTTTAAAATGCTAAAATAGTCCNTAAGAATAGAAAAGATCGAGATAATTCATTAATTAATTAATTTAATTAATATTAAAATCATTTTCTAATACAGGACATTTATTGTTTCATTCAAAAGAATATAAGACAATATACAAGCGACAATTATTCAATTTTGATCGCTTATAAATAAAAAACGTTACATTACACGCGTTATTCGGGTTTATGTAATTAAACATTTACAAAAAAGCTCAAAATGGAGGGAAAAATAACTCGCAATTTTCAAAAAAATTTCTATTTCAAGATGGCGAAATGGAACGAATTCGAATCGGTAGAACGTGCGATAAATGCGTCACACGTTACGTCATAAGTTCTACGTCAGAATATTAACTAATTGCAAATGTTTTCTTTAAAATGCTAAAATAGTCCCCTTTTTTGTAAAATATCGTTAAAATATTTGTAATAATAAATAAAATTATAAAAACGCATTCCGTATCCTTACAGGTTACGGGCCGCAAATCTAGGTTTAAAGCGTATCTAATTTAAATTATATAATTTTGATATAAATCGAAAAATATTAAATTACCTACGTTACGCCTGTTTTCGTTATTAAAATTTGTACGAAAAATGTTAAAATGGAGGGAAAAAGAACTCGCAATTTCTCGGAAAACATTCTATTCCAAGATGGCGTCGGCAACAATACGAAATGGAACGAATTCGAATTTGTCGTTGTAATGCGTCACGCGTTACGTCACGAGTTTTACGTCATAGATGTAATAATTCAAGTATTTTAATTGCATTTTTTATAGAAAAGATTCTTTTTAACAAATTCTTTTATGTCGGATTTGGCAAAATACAGTAGAGCGTCATTTATCCGAATCAATTGGGGACTGGGGTTGTTCGGATAACTTATTTTTCGGATAATCGATTATGTACGAAAAAATATATTAATTTATGTTGTGTTGAAATTTTTCTTTGTTTCGTGTCGCTTCGCGTTGAATTTTCGTCGATGTTAAGCCTAACGAAGACTGTTGTATCGTTAAAAATTATTTTTTTTATTTTGTACGAACAAAATAAATATATTGAAAAATAAAAAACAATAAAAAATTATACTTCAGATGTTAATTTAGTATCAAAAACGTAAAATATTTGAGTAGTTCAAGACATAGCCAAAGATTGCAGCTCCACAGCACTGGCGAAAATTTAAATTTACCGACTGGAATTCTTTCGGATAATTGACTTTCGGATAATCGACGCTCTACTTTATTTGTTAAATTTAAAATTTTGCTAAATAGAAAATGTATTGACATAAACGTAATAAAATCACCTAGATGACACAGAATAAAAATAATTTCTAATAAAATAAGTAGTATTTATTTTCTCGATTCTAAAGCGCATCTTTTTTGAACTTTTTTAATCTTCAAAATTAGGATGTGCATTAAATGCGAGAACAAAGTCAATTTAAAATGCTGCCTTGTTGGCTGTTTCTTCCTCACTTCGCTCGGCAATTCGCATATATTACATCGTTGTTATAAACCCTCCCACGAATTCGGTTTTTGTTTGATGGTCCTCTGGATTATAGCAATGAGAGTGAAAAATGTTTGGCAGACAGGTCAGTCGAAGCTAAATTTTAGACTATAAAAACGAATCTTATTGTAGGATTAAAATTTATTCGTATTAAATAAATTTCTATGTAATCTTTTTCAACACTACAGTACTAGAATTTTTTTGGCTCCTTGCAAAGTTCAATTACTTTAAGGAAATTGTCACTTCTTTTCCTTTTATGTCTTGCAATGTAAGAACATTTTGCAAGACATTTTACATAATGCATTTTGATTGAAATTTTTACAAAGTGTAAGAGTAATATGCATTATAGCATAATGTATTACAATGAGAGGTAGGTATATATGTTATAAGTTTACAAATTAAGATACTAAAGATTAAGTATACATGTGTTGTTTCATATATGTTATATATGTTATAAGTTTACAAATTAAGATACTAAAGATTAAGTATACATGTGTTGTTTCATATAGAAAAGATAATTGTTATACAGTANAGAAGGCTGTCTAAATGCGAGGGACGCAGAAAGTCTTCCCTCTGCATGGAAGTTTATGGTTAAGAAGTTTAATAAGGGCTCTAACCAATCAATATAGTAGTTTTATTGAATGTCTTAGTAATTGCATTTATTAATACTTATATATTCATTTGTTGCATTTTTATATATTTTTGTTTTTTATATTTTTATTTTTGTTTTATGTTGGTTATTTAATATTTTGTTTTAATTGTACCTTATTTAATTTTGAATTTGAATTTTGTATTCCATTGATGGAATTTTAATTCAAATGTATTCTAAACCTGAAGATGGCCTGTGAATCAGGCTGAAAACGTTTGTTTGTTTCAAATAAATTATATTTCTCGGCAAGAATAAGGTGTTAAGTATATGTATATGTATAGTGATTTGCTGAGTACTTTATGATATTATAGTAAATATACAAAAAAGCTTTATTGAAATGAAAAACAGGTGAAAGTTACTTCTTGTTATTTAAAACTCTCTCAACATTAAAATCTTTGATGTCACGTAATTTAGTTTAACTGAAAATTTTTCAATAATTTTAACATTTATGTCAATACACACGAGAGCTAGTGAAATTATAAATAAGTGCCTTTTATCGAGTTTTAGATGAAATGTCTATAATTATAACGTCTGCCCGCTCTCAAAACTCTTACAAAGNCGTGCCGTCATTGGAATTGGTGGAAGCGCCGCTTCCCTTGTATTTTCTAAAAAATAAATACATATTAATTTTAATTATATGAAAATAATCGCACAATATTTTATTATAACCGCATTATGTATCTTATTACAAATTTCTATACTACACGTGAAAAAAGAAATAAGATCGCTATTGTATATTCGAATATTAGTAGCGGAGTGGAAGCGTCATATTGTCAGCCTCCAAACATCCAGATTCGCGCATGCGCTTTACAGAGCACCAACCTCACCCCGTTTAGCTGGCGAAAGCCTAGAGGACCTTGGGTTGACATATAACTGCTACACATATAACGCTTCCAATTCTATCCAGGACCGGTTCTGGGCTGTTAGTCGCCCGCCTGCTAGATATTTGGCCGCCCTCGCCNTCACGTAATTTAGTTTAACTGAAAATTTTTCAATAATTTTAACATTTATGTCAATACACACGAGAGCTAGTGAAATTATAAATAAGTGCCTTTTATCGAGTTTTAGATGAAATGTCTATAATTATAACGTCTGCCCGCTCTCAAAACTCTTACAAAGTGTAGGCTAATTAATCAACATTTACAGTAGGTTGACGTCATTCAGCCGACCAATAAGCGCGTTGTGCCATCTGGATATTTAGTCGCACGTGTTTAGCTGGCGAAAGCCTAGAGGACCTTGGGTGGACATATAACTGCTACACATATAACGCTTCCAATTCTATCCAGGACCGGTTCTGGGCTGTTAGTCGCCCGCCTGCTAGATATTTGGCCGCCCTCGCCCGATTACGCGAATCGCGAGTAGATTTATAACTTAACCCAACCGATAAGAATTTACTGGTACGTTTTTATGATAGTTCGGTATAGTTGACAGAAATCCATTAAAATATTTGATATTTTTATTCCGCTCTCCCATCTTATATTACTCACGGATTTCAATGTTAAACCAGAGATATTACGATTTCGTACATCCCGTGTTTAAGGGGATGTAGAAAAAAACGTTTACAATTCTTGTATAATGTTAAAAAATTAACCGTTACTTCGACAGCGTCATTTACGACTAAATTTAATGAACGAGAGAGATGCACCAGGTACAGAAAAAGCTGTAGAATTTGTTTTCCTTACATTTACGATTTATGTATCCGTTTGTCACAAAAATTTGTCTTTCCACTTTTTTCCCGAGACTACAAATATTCGAGTACAAAGTAACTAAAGTAAAGTAAAGTAAAAAGGTTTCGACTTATTTCTACTTAAGAAGTAGTTAAATAATTAAGCTATTAGGGAATTGGGGACGTAAACAAAACCCTGACGAAAGAGCCGGAATATTACTTAAACAAAAGCTTAACCCAACCAATCTATAGCCCAGTACAGTGGGGACTGATTTGTTCGAAATACTGTATTAGATGTAATAAAGACAGACATTTCTCCAGTTCGACGAGAGTGACCGAAAAGTTGGAAATTTCCCTGGACAACACCTGGTCCTAAAACGAATTAGTTAGAAAACAAATGACTATTAAGTTTAACAAATTTAGATTTTTACAGCTACGGTCAGAAACGTTTAAAATTTACAACAACCCTGTCGCGTTTTTTGAGATATACTAGTGATACGACAAAAGAGGCATTTGACATTGACCGGTATCGACACCCTCGTGATTTGGCAGCCCGCGTGCATGCACCCACCGCACACCTAGCATGACCGTCTCTGATTCCACTGGTAGGGAGATATTTGATTAACTTGTAAATGGTTAAGATTTAAAAAGTAAAAAAGATTTTATGTTATTTTTATGTAAATTTCTTTACAAAGTTATATTTAATTATAATTTTCCTTAAAAGTATATTTATACAATTGAAGAATCTTTTGTACCAGGTATGTATATCCACCACACATTTTATATCACCGAGTAAGTTTTTATTATTTTATATTTAATTTTAGCCCTTATATCGTGGCTAGCGATTCGGAATGTAATTGCTATATTGAAAATTTATTTTAAAAAAGTTTTGGCCTAAGATCGTATAATGAAAAAGAAAACATTATTAAAAGAAAAAGGCCAATGCCCAAGTTAAATATAAACGCTTCAATAAAAATAATTGTTCTACATTTTCAAGATAAAATAGCTCTGTAAATGCATAAAAACGCAAAAATTGTTTTGTTGGCTCGCCTACTATTTTCAAATGAAATTGGTATGTGGAATATTAATGGCTTTGCCGATTTAGCTGGCAAAAGACACGAAAAATCGTCGATTCTTTCGTATTATTTTATTTTGTACAAACAAAATAAATATATTGAAAAATATAAAAACAATAAAAAATTATACTTCAGATGTTAATTTAGTATCAAAAACGTAAAATATTTGAGTAGCCCAAGACATAACCAAAGATTGAAGCGCCACAGCACTGGCGAAAATTTAAATTTGCCGACTGGAATTCTTTCGGATGATTGACNTTTCCAAGAAAATTTTTTCCCCAAAAAGTGATTTAATAGATGGGATACTGCCAGAAAAAGTCCATGCTCTTTAGTGCTATATTTATTTAATCTCTAAATATTTATATATTTGTTTCAATTTGAATGTTTCTTTTTTGTTTTGTTCTGTAACTGTCAATTCAGAACTTTTATAATGTTCTATTTAATGTTTGGATTTCTAGAATGAAGTTATTTAAGTTTAGATTGCACTGAAAATAGTAAATACAATATTTTCAGACATTAAAAAACATTGGTGGAAAATTAAGGTGTATTAGTATATATTAATAAAATCAACATTACAACTATTGATAAATGCAAAAAAGTTTTTATTAATTGAAATAATTGAATTCAAAGTTTTCTGTGTTTAAAATTAAATTGATAATTTTTAAATAATATTTTTTGAACCATTACCTTCCAATCAACTGGAGTAGCAACCTGCTTGTTTGCAGTCAATTGTAATGAATCAACAACTCTTAAAATTTCACTGAAAAACAATAAAATCAATAATTAAAAATTTCACTTCCAATTTTATATATAAACTTGTACAAGTACAATCTGTCCAATTACTAGACATTTATTTCTTGGAAAATTTAGTAAATTATATGCAATCTGAACATTACAAACTTTGTTGTACTGTACTGTACATTTTGTACAAGTGCATGCTACTGTATTCTCCCACTTTGCTTACATATTCACTTTAATCAATCAATCTGATGATACAGTGCATGATTATTATTATTATAAGATTAGAAAACCTGCAAAACATTAACAGACATGTTATTGTGCAAAATTAACATTCACAATGATTTACATGTATGTACTGTAATATTTACTTTCCAGACATGTACTCAGAACTGATGAGTGAGCAAGGGAGCTGGGGATTTTCCCCAGGTCCAGACAAAACTTAGGAATCACTATGGACTCCTACCCTTATAAAATTAACATTATTTTAACTAATAGAAAATAAAATCTTCAATGTTGCTTTTTATTAATAAAGGAACAATCATTGTACATATTTCATTTATTTAAAAAATAAAAAGAATAAAAGAGCGGCTCTACTTCCCAGATCCTATACAAGCTCTCAATGGGTCCAACATTTATTGTACATATACAATTCACAAAAGCTAATCCTGCTCCAAGTATGAGAAACCTGTTTACTGAAAGTCAAATCCAACACAAAATGTAACAAAAGGAAATTCACATTACATTCAATCCCATGTTTAACCTGACATGTAGAATGTGCACAACTCCATACCTTCACCTCAATTTCTACCTAATGTCTAGTGCATCATGTGTCTAAACAAATTCCAATTTAAAGAAAACTATCATGCTAGATAATAATCTGGATTTGTCTAATAATAATGTGAGGAGCTAGCCGGGGATACGGAGTAGTTAAGACTCTTATACCACTTATTTGGCAGCTATTCTTTTGAATAGCCCTCTCTGATTGTCTAAAACGATGGTTTTTCTATCAAGAAATCGAGTGTGAAGGGACTTACAGTTATGAAGTAAAAAAAGGTGAAATTAGATGATGATTGTGTAATCACCCTTTTCCTTATCAGGATTCCCGACACCAGTTAATCAGTTTTCTTAAATGCGGATTAACACGTGTAATCATGGAATTGTGAGTATGAGGAACGCAATAATATGAATAGGCGTAAGTGTGGATATCTATCATTAAATAGGCCATATTTATAAAATAAACCAAAACATTTAATAAACCAAAAATATTAAAAATATACAACTGAATGGATAACAAATTGTACTTAAACCCACGTCACTATTAACTAAATTTAACCTAATAATCCTATCTTATTAAATTAACACGTGAGAGAGAGTTTACATCGATCTGAATGTTACTATATTACCTTCCCAGTTCTTTCAAATATTTCATTGTATGAGAATCATCTTACTTATGGACATTCTTCTTCTATTTTCTGTGGCAATTTCTTGTATGGATAACTCTTCTTATGACAATCTCATCGTATAACGGACTCTTTACATCGTATGGAGAACTCTGTAGTATGACTCTCAAATGACGGACTTGTATGACAGACACTCTGAATGGCGTTCTCCGTCTATATCGTATGGCTAATTCTTTCAATGACTTTCCGGGAGTCGTGTGGCAATACCTCTTTCGACGAACTGACCCGAATGGCGGAAAAATGTCCCTTTTATATCGGCCTTCTCTGACAGCCAAGTAACATGTGCAAAGGCCGCATTTTTGACTCATCTCGTTAATTGGCCGTACGAAAGGAAATCAACTTCCTTTCTAAAAACAAAAGTTCCTAACCTCCGTTTTTCTGACTAATTTCGTCAAAGTTTAAAATATTATTTTCTCACTAATTTTTCTTTAAAATTGCCTTCCCCCTTTCCGGATCTCACAATAGACTACTTTTCAGAGGATTTTGGATTACCAGCCATTCAAGATTATTTGATGCCAGATTAACAAATTTCAACTGAAACAATATATAACTGAACAATATCAATGCAATTTAGTTACAATATTTGAATTTATGAGATCAAAATGATCACTATTCAAAAATTGAGTAAATATGTTTGATTTGAGACAGTAGTTTGAAGAAATATTACAAAGCTTTTTAATTAAAAAATATTTTAATAAGTTACCAAAAATATTTCAAACATTGTCTTATGTTATTGTGAGCAGTTTCATATGACATCAAACCAATTAAGATATAATTTAAAAAACTTCATGATCCAAAAACATATGAATGTAAAAATGCTATTTGGACTCTACATACCAATTTCTTAAAAAAACTGTTTTTATGAAATTTATTTGATATATATATTCCCCATTGACTATACAGGAGAAAAGCTTGAATTTTACAAAACTGCTAAGGAAAGAGATAATGAAACAACAAACAGGATATGTTTAAAGTTCTCTTTTATTACATTAAGTATTTACTAAAAACATTTTGAAGAAATAGCAAACTATATAAGAAAAATGAATTTAATGCTGATGAACACATTTGTATGAAACTATCATTGAAATTAATGTTAACTATAAAAATACTTCCATAGTTCTTTTGGAATTACTAATTTAATATCAGTTTTTACATCAAACCATTGCATTTTGTTATTCATTAATTATAACTGCTCAAGTCGTTACTGTTATGCAAAATTTTTGTACATTAACATATATAAAGTATATTATTTTATTTACATAAATAATTATGAAGAAGGTTATCTTACAGGTTTATCATAACAATGGTGTGATAAACCCTTACATAAAATAACCTTCAAAGTTATAGTAAATCAAATACAGTTGAACAGCTATATTTGTCAACCTCTATATTCATAATATTCACCACATTTTTACAACTTTTTCCCCTCCATATTCATCAGTACTTTCTGTATTCATTGTCGTTCCCAACACTGGCAGTGGCACTACAACCACATGCCTGCACCAATCAGCTAGCAGTGTTAGCTAACTGTAGTTAATCTGCTTTGATCAGTCGTGTGTGTTCTTGGTTTCTCACGTTGATTATTTTCAAAAACTCATGTTCCAATGGCTCCAACAAGGCACACTGAAGAAAAACAGCAAAAAAAAGGAAAGCTGGTAAAACAACAATAGAGGTAGGAAAAAAAATTATTATTGCCTACTTCAGAAAGGTTTTAAAAAGCAGACAATACTGGACAAGTTCTTTATTAAATCAAGTGCCACTGAATCGTTGGCAAAACAGACTCCATAATCATAATAACCTTACTATTCTTCTGCTTCTAACACTATACTGTATTTCTTTAGTACAATAAAAATAAAGTTTTACAAACAACGTAATTTTTATTCTTGTACCTTTTTTTAGGATGGTAACGGACTAATTGAATATCAGTTATTTATTATGAGAAAAATTGTTTCTATATTTGTCATATTCCATATTCATTAGGTTCTTAGTAATAGATTAATGATAAATATAGAGGTTCCACTGTACAGTAATATAATATATAATAAAAAGGGTTAGAAGTATGAAATAAAGTATATATAAAGTTAAACATTATGTACTTACTCAAAATTTCTACCAGTAGTTGCAGGATATAAAATTGATAATTTCAATTTCTTGTCTGGTCCAATTATAAAAACCTATAAAATAAATTCAAAAAATTTCAATATTAATTTTCATTCTATTTTAAAATTTATTTTTACATACAGCACGACATGTTAGTGGTAAACCCTTCTCATCCTTTTCTTTAGGATCAATCATGCCTAGTTGAACTGCCAAATCTCGTCCTTCATCTGATATAATAGGATATGGAAATTCTTCACTATTAAGTTCAGAAAAAGAACATATGTCCTAAAATATAATACATAATTTATTTCTTTAGTTAAATTTATTTAATTATTAAAAAAAACTTACTTTAATCCATCCCTTGTGGCTATCAACATTATCACAGGAAAGAGCTATTAATTTCACACCACGTTTATTAAATTCAGGAACTAATTTTGCTACCCGTCCAAGTTCTGTTGTACATACAGGAGTAAAATCAGCAGGATGAGAAAATAGAATAGCCCAACTAAAAAAAAAACCAAACAATTTAAAAAAAATTTCACATAATTATCAAATTACATATTTAATTTTCATAATTTCTTTGTACCATAATAAGAATATTGTAAATTACTTAATTTTTATATTTTATAATTATTAAATTAATGTATATACATTAACATAATACATTGCTATTGTTAATTTCATATTAATGCACCATACAATTTATTTTATAAAAACTTATTTAAACTAACAGAATTCATATATTTTTAATCACTATCAAATTGCAAGTTTTAAAATTGTAATTAAAAATACATAAAAACATACTAAAGTATAAAAATAAATTCTTATGTATTCTAATATGTTAATTTTCTCAATTAGTTTATGAGTACAACTCATCTGTCCTTGTAGAAAGTAATTAGATATGTAATTGTTTTGATAATTGAATTACATATCATTTGGAACAACATATTAATTTCTCTACACAAGTTGTTTAAGAATGTTTACAAAGATTTCTAAAGATAAGTTTATCTCTTCTGTGAATATCAGTAATCAATTTTATTTACTTTATGTTTTTTTGTTAATATTTTCAGTACTTTTCTGTTAACAGGATGCCAGTTGATATAAACAGCACCATGTAAAGAAATGGCTATTTTATTACGTATAAAGTGCATTCAAGAAACATGGAAAAGTACAGAAATTAACAAATTAAAAACTTATAAATGGTATTCTCCACATTACATGGAGGCATAAAGCTGCAGATTTCATTTAACATTACCAAAAACATTGTGATTTTTTCAAGTTTTAATTATTTTGTTTTATTAATCTATTTGACTTTTCTTATTCTCTTACCTTCTGTTATGTTAATAAGATGACGGCATTGTGCATTGGATTACAATTACAACAACTGGCATCACATTAACAGAAAAGTACCCATATTTTCATTGTTTTATGTTGTGTTACATTTAATTTTTTGAATTACCAAAAATATTGTCCCTTTGTTATGATATTATAATAAACTTATCATCATTACATTCAAAGTAAAAATTTTGTTCAATTCCAACATCACCTAATTTGGTGCATAACTTTTGTCAGTGAGTATATTTATATATGTAGTGTGATTACAAATGATTTTACTGATTATGACGATGTATTACTTAAAAACTAAATGTAGGATCATTGTTATATAAGTTGTTTATAGATCTCAGAATAGAGAAACTAAAAGTTTTCCAAAGCATGTTTCATACTTAGTCCAATTCAACATGGACACCTTCTGTTGCCTGACATTTGCCTAAACAATATTTATTTTTCACTATATATTATGCAGCAAATCCTTGTTGACATTGATGAAGGCTACCGTGATTCTTATCTTCAGTTCCATTATCATTCTTGGCAATGATGAAACAGCATTGTTTTTAATGTAACTTCACAAAAAAGTCCATGGGAGTTAGAAGTGAGGAAGACAGGCTCAATAGCCTGTCTTCCTCACTTCTAACTCCCATTGGTCCCCCCTCACTCAATCCATCTGACTGAGAATGTTTCTTCACCAGATGCTATCACATCTCTGATGACAAGATGTCTCATCCTACTGTTTTTTGAAACAAAATTAAATTTTAAATCCTAGTTATTAAAAGATAAATGTATCTTTCAAATGCATAAATATTGAGAAAATACAAAAGAAGACTATTTTACTATTTATGGAATNATATTTAATTATAATTTTCCTTAAAAGTATATTTATACAATTGAAGAATCTTTTGTACCAGGTATGTATATCCACCACACATTTTATATCACCGAGTAAGTTTTTATTATTTTATATTTAATTTTAGCCCTTATATCGTGGCTAGCGATTCGGAATGTAATTGCTATATTGAAAATTTATTTTAAAAAAGTTTTGGCCTAAGATCGTATAATGAAAAAGAAAACATTATTAAAAGAAAAAGGCCAATGCCCAAGTTAAATATAAACGCTTCAATAAAAATAATTGTTCTACATTTTCAAGATAAAATAGCTCTGTAAATGCATAAAAACGCAAAAATTGTTTTGTTGGCTCGCCTACTATTTTCAAATGAAATTGGTATGTGGAATATTAATGGCTTTGCCGATTTAGCTGGCAAAAGACACGAAAAATCGTCGATTCTTTCGTATTATTTTATTTTGTACAAACAAAATAAATATATTGAAAAATATAAAAACAATAAAAAATTATACTTCAGATGTTAATTTAGTATCAAAAACGTAAAATATTTGAGTAGCCCAAGACATAACCAAAGATTGAAGCGCGACAGCACTGGCGAAAATTTAAATTTGCCGACTGGAATTTTTTCGGATGATTGAATTTCGGATAATCGACGTTCTACTGTAGATGTTATATGATTTTATCAAAGCGAGAATTGGCATTTAGAGGGCATATGGAATATATTGGATCTAATAACAGAGGTAATTCAAAGCAAGAATTGGCATTTAGAGGGCATATGGAATATATTGGATCTAATAACAGAGGTACTTATATTGAACTTGTTTATTAATTACATCAGATAAATAATCTATTAAAAATACTGTACATTTAAAGAATTAACTGATTGCCCCTGGAAGTCGGCTTCTTACCGAAACACAGCTTCCCTATCATCAAATGTCACGGCACGCCACTGGTTCTTAGGTGTTGTTAAATTGATAACATTTCAGACATTGTTATATTTTTTATATATTTCGATTTTTTTAACCAAATGTTCGAACCGTTTTAAATTCGAATTTGTTATTGCACATTGGTTCGATTATAGAACGATTGTAAACGTTCCAGAAAATTGATTAAATTGAAAACAGTTCGTTCGATTCTGAGCGGTAGGTGTTATATAACAATTACTATGGTTGTTGAAATACTGAATATAAATGAGGTTTGCTTTCAAAATCCACGCGGGCGAAGTAGCGGATAACACCTAGTCAGTCTGTATACAGTATGCAAATGGAAAATAAGTTTGTGTTCATTATGAAATAAAACGTAATAAACACTCATTGACAAAATAATTACACACAAGAAGGCATTGGAACTGAATTAAATTTATTAGTGTGAACATAATGACAATGTCCCTTTGGTAAAAAGTGATTGCAATATTATGGCAATTTCCTGTAGAACAGTTAATTTAAAACAACCTTTAGTACATCTTGTAGGAGCTCTTCTTGCCTGGATACATGCAATGATAGTCGGACATGAACCATACAGGCACATTGCTATTCAGCCATAGATGATGTAAATGCCACTCCAGATCCTTCACACTTAGACAGATGACCAAAGTTGGCATCCATCTGGTTCCTCAAATACTCAAAGGACATGCAAAGTATATAGACATTTCCTTGACTGGGAAGGTCAAGGAAGGGTGACAAAGTGACAAAATTCAGCTTTCTAGGAATATGTCTATCTTGAACATGATAGCACAGGATTTCCTAAACATATGAAATCAATGTGCCACATACTAATACTAGGGATTTATTATTAAAATGATATACTGCCAGTCTGTAGCATGCCATACTTCTCTGTCACAGCATCACTACCAACAAAGCAATGTTAAGGTGCTAATAGCAGAACATATAGCAGTTACAGTGCATGAAAATTTACCTCTGCTACTCATCTACTAATTCATGGGAAAAGACATTTTTATGCAGCAATGCTTCTTATCTGTCTGTCATTGCAATTGTTCATGTTTGTTTTGTGATCAGATGATCATCTCCTAGTAATGTTTCCTACTGATCCAGATCTGTTTGGGACATCCCCAGAGCCTGCCCACTGTGTACATGTATATCCACTGTCCTCAACACCACGTCAGGTCAGAATGACCCAAATGGTGGGAATTTCAGCAAAATAGCCATCCTGCTTCTCTCAGCCCAATAATGCAATCTTTCTCAAACTTCAGCTGTGCATTGTGTTTAGTCATACCTGTACAGCACAGCCAAACATAGGTATAACACAGACAATAGGTACACTGAAAATTCTGAACACCGAGCTTCGGCCTTTTTATATTTATAGAATACTGAGGTAGAAATTATAAGGCACTCTAGTGGCATCAACTAGCATGCAATCAAACCATAACTGTGACAAGCAATTATTTATTGACATTAAAAATTTTAGCCTGGCATTTTGATAATCATTTTTAAAATTTAATTTAAAATATATGATCTCCATCTCAAATTAGTAGTGTCCCTGTACATCAAACTTTTTCTGTTAGATGACTGCATGATGACTGTTGCTATCTAACTCCTTACAGGTTAAAATTTTTGAATTGAAATATGACTTCCAGTTTGCATTAGTTCATATATAGTTAATCAGGGTCTCCTGCCCCTAAGCTTTCTATATCTGGTCTTGGATTTTATCTAACCCCATTTGAGATTAAGGAAAGACAGATGGACAACAGTGGAAATTTATAAGTGTAAACTTTTTTCAAATTGCAGCCAATCATTTACATACCAATCAATACCTGAGAGAGAAAGAGAGTGGTTTATGTAGAATTTTTCATTAAAAAACTATCTGTGTGTTTCTAATATGTTTAAATCTATTTGAGATTAAAGTTTAAAATAAACAAAAAGTCACATTATATATAATTTAATATTTGAATTTTCAGTTTCTCAAAAATACATTTTGAAGAAATTTATAAAGACTTTGGAAATTTAAAAATTTTTATTTTTTCAATTCCAGAATATTCAAAACTTATTTCAATTTAATTATCAAAACAAATATATAAAGATGAGATATTTGTATATCAATCTACAGCATTACTAACTTGCAGCTTGTATTACATTAAGGCACTCATGGTTGAGGAGTAAAGCGAAGATATCCTCTACCAGAAGGAACTGCTTGAACTTTCACTCCTTTTGGAAATAGTTTTGGGACATCATCATCCTTAACAGTTGGCAAAATCATACAATCTTCTCCTTGCTGTAATTACATAATTTTAATATTTTAAAATATGCCTAGCAATATTTCTTTTGCTATTTCAAATCATATTCAATATAACAGCTTAAAAGATATATATATACCTGTTTAAATTTAACAAATTACAAAGTTAATTGTGGTTTATACTGAATGAGATTAACTGACAATTAAAATATTGTGAAATTTCTTAGTTTACATAGAAAATATGCCTATAGTACACATACATACATAAAAAAGAAATCAAAAATATTTACATATTAAAAAAATGGACAAGAAAATTAAAATTTATCATTCAACATTTCAAAAATAATTTAACTTTTTAAACTTTAAAAATGTAATATTAAAAAAATTATTATAGAAAAAATATAGGCCAAATAATTTTAATTTAAGATTATTTTTATCAAATAAAAAATGTAATAAAACTGCTTTATTAGCAGGTAATTATTATTTCTTATAAAAGTGTTTCATAATACAATGATGTTTACACTTTAAAAAATTATGATTCTGCTAACTTTTTTTTATATTTGAAGTTGAAATTTCAAAATACAAACAAGTAAATAATCTTCATTTCAAAAAAATATTTCCTTTTGGATTTACAAGTCAATGCTCATTATTTTCAATTAGAGCAAAAAAATAACTCTCTGAAATAAATTATGAATTTTTTAATTAGCTGGATTGCTTTTTACTTCAAAGTTTTTAATTTAACTATTATCCAGCCATATTAAAAAATCAAAGGATAGGGAAAGATTTAAACTAAATCAGACTTTTGCACATAAAACATCCTTGCAAGGATGACGAACCTTTGGCAACTTATATTTTGCATGCCAAATAATTTCTTATTTCATTTTTCTTTTCTTTCTGTATAAAATTCAATTTATCATTTCCAGTATTACAGGTTTCATTATGGTTTTACGTTCAATTTATAGTATCAGCCTATTCTTAGTAAACATTTTTTTTTTTTATGTATTGTATTTAAAATATATTCACTTTATTTCTTTAAAATAGTTTTTCAAAGTCAAATGATTTATACATGTTGAATTTTTAATAATAATGCTTACTGTATGGCATACAGACTCAAAGATTCACTCTCCTTGCTATATATGTATTGATTTTAAAATAAATTTATGTTAATGTACAGTAATGTATTTATAATGTTAAATTAATATATGGCTGTTTCCATGCTATTAGGACACATAAAAATCTCATTGTTTTAAATTTTATATTTTGGATTAAATGAGTATCTTAAAATTTAAGAAATTCAATCACTAGATTGCAGAAGAGCTCTCTTTATTCTCTTTGGTAGCTATTTCATTTGAGATTTTGCCAACTTAAAAAAAACAAAAAAAATAGTTGAAAAGAACTCTTTCTTTATTTGATTATATACATTACTGATTGAATTATATATAATTCAAACAGTATATTGCATAATGTAAATTCATCAACTATGTGCTTATATAACAATATATTTTTTTTTTTTTTTAAATCAAAATAAAACTTCCAGAGTATCATTTGTATTTGTTTTGCTAAGTTTCCTAAAAATTAAAATTTAACTGGCTTATAGCAGTAACATAATTATATTACTACTGTACTATACAATAGTTAAATTTACCTTTTTCTTTATATCTATTAAAATATATATTAAAATATTCACGTTAACAGAATAAGAGTGTGTCTAACTAGATTCTGCTTCATAACATATCTGCACACCTTGATTTTCCAAGAAAATTTTTTCCCCAAAAAGTGATTTAATAGATGGGATACTGCCAGAAAAAGTCCATGCTCTTTAGTGCTATATTTATTTAATCTCTAAATATTTATATATTTGTTTCAATTTGAATGTTTCTTTTTTGTTTTGTTCTGTAACTGTCAATTCAGAACTTTTATAATGTTCTATTTAATGTTTGGATTTCTAGAATGAAGTTATTTAAGTTTAGATTGCACTGAAAATAGTAAATACAATATTTTCAGACATTAAAAAACATTGGTGGAAAATTAAGGTGTATTAGTATATATTAATAAAATCAACATTACAACTATTGATAAATGCAAAAAAGTTTTTATTAATTGAAATAATTGAATTCAAAGTTTTCTGTGTTTAAAATTAAATTGATAATTTTTAAATAATATTTTTTGAACCATTACCTTCCAATCAACTGGAGTAGCAACCTGCTTGTTTGCAGTCAATTGTAATGAATCAACAACTCTTAAAATTTCACTGAAAAACAATAAAATCAATAATTAAAAATTTCACTTCCAATTTTATATATAAACTTGTACAAGTACAATCTGTCCAATTACTAGACATTTATTTCTTGGAAAATTTAGTAAATTATATGCAATCTGAACATTACAAACTTTGTTGTACTGTACTGTACATTTTGTACAAGTGCATGCTACTGTATTCTCCCACTTTGCTTACATATTCACTTTAATCAATCAATCTGATGATACAGTGCATGATTATTATTATTATAAGATTAGAAAACCTGCAAAACATTAACAGACATGTTATTGTGCAAAATTAACATTCACAATGATTTACATGTATGTACTGTAATATTTACTTTCCAGACATGTACTCAGAACTGATGAGTGAGCAAGGGAGCTGGGGATTTTCCCCAGGTCCAGACAAAACTTAGGAATCACTATGGACTCCTACCCTTATAAAATTAACATTATTTTAACTAATAGAAAATAAAATCTTCAATGTTGCTTTTTATTAATAAAGGAACAATCATTGTACATATTTCATTTATTTAAAAAATAAAAAGAATAAAAGAGCGGCTCTACTTCCCAGATCCTATACAAGCTCTCAATGGGTCCAACATTTATTGTACATATACAATTCACAAAAGCTAATCCTGCTCCAAGTATGAGAAACCTGTTTACTGAAAGTCAAATCCAACACAAAATGTAACAAAAGGAAATTCACATTACATTCAATCCCATGTTTAACCTGACATGTAGAATGTGCACAACTCCATACCTTCACCTCAATTTCTACCTAATGTCTAGTGCATCATGTGTCTAAACAAATTCCAATTTAAAGAAAACTATCATGCTAGATAATAATCTGGATTTGTCTAATAATAATGTGAGGAGCTAGCCGGGGATACGGAGTAGTTAAGACTCTTATACCACTTATTTGGCAGCTATTCTTTTGAATAGCCCTCTCTGATTGTCTAAAACGATGGTTTTTCTATCAAGAAATCGAGTGTGAAGGGACTTACAGTTATGAAGTAAAAAAAGGTGAAATTAGATGATGATTGTGTAATCACCCTTTTCCTTATCAGGATTCCCGACACCAGTTAATCAGTTTTCTTAAATGCGGATTAACACGTGTAATCATGGAATTGTGAGTATGAGGAACGCAATAATATGAATAGGCGTAAGTGTGGATATCTATCATTAAATAGGCCATATTTATAAAATAAACCAAAACATTTAATAAACCAAAAATATTAAAAATATACAACTGAATGGATAACAAATTGTACTTAAACCCACGTCACTATTAACTAAATTTAACCTAATAATCCTATCTTATTAAATTAACACGTGAGAGAGAGTTTACATCGATCTGAATGTTACTATATTACCTTCCCAGTTCTTTCAAATATTTCATTGTATGAGAATCATCTTACTTATGGACATTCTTCTTCTATTTTCTGTGGCAATTTCTTGTATGGATAACTCTTCTTATGACAATCTCATCGTATAACGGACTCTTTACATCGTATGGAGAACTCTGTAGTATGACTCTCAAATGACGGACTTGTATGACAGACACTCTGAATGGCGTTCTCCGTCTATATCGTATGGCTAATTCTTTCAATGACTTTCCGGGAGTCGTGTGGCAATACCTCTTTCGACGAACTGACCCGAATGGCGGAAAAATGTCCCTTTTATATCGGCCTTCTCTGACAGCCAAGTAACATGTGCAAAGGCCGCATTTTTGACTCATCTCGTTAATTGGCCGTACGAAAGGAAATCAACTTCCTTTCTAAAAACAAAAGTTCCTAACCTCCGTTTTTCTGACTAATTTCGTCAAAGTTTAAAATATTATTTTCTCACTAATTTTTCTTTAAAATTGCCTTCCCCCTTTCCGGATCTCACAATAGACTACTTTTCAGAGGATTTTGGATTACCAGCCATTCAAGATTATTTGATGCCAGATTAACAAATTTCAACTGAAACAATATATAACTGAACAATATCAATGCAATTTAGTTACAATATTTGAATTTATGAGATCAAAATGATCACTATTCAAAAATTGAGTAAATATGTTTGATTTGAGACAGTAGTTTGAAGAAATATTACAAAGCTTTTTAATTAAAAAATATTTTAATAAGTTACCAAAAATATTTCAAACATTGTCTTATGTTATTGTGAGCAGTTTCATATGACATCAAACCAATTAAGATATAATTTAAAAAACTTCATGATCCAAAAACATATGAATGTAAAAACGCTATTTGGACTCTACATACCAATTTCTTAAAAAAACTGTTTTTATGAAATTTATTTGATATATATATTCCCCATTGACTATACAGGAGAAAAGCTTGAATTTTACAAAACTGCTAAGGAAAGAGATAATGAAACAACAAACAGGATATGTTTAAAGTTCTCTTTTATTACATTAAGTATTTACTAAAAACATTTTGAAGAAATAGCAAACTATATAAGAAAAATGAATTTAATGCTGATGAACACATTTGTATGAAACTATCATTGAAATTAATGTTAACTATAAAAATACTTCCATAGTTCTTTTGGAATTACTAATTTAATATCAGTTTTTACATCAAACCATTGCATTTTGTTATTCATTAATTATAACTGCTCAAGTCGTTACTGTTATGCAAAATTTTTGTACATTAACATATATAAAGTATATTATTTTATTTACATAAATAATTATGAAGAAGGTTATCTTACAGGTTTATCATAACAATGGTGTGATAAACCCTTACATAAAATAACCTTCAAAGTTATAGTAAATCAAATACAGTTGAACAGCTATATTTGTCAACCTCTATATTCATAATATTCACCACATTTTTACAACTTTTTCCCCTCCATATTCATCAGTACTTTCTGTATTCATTGTCGTTCCCAACACTGGCAGTGGCACTACAACCACATGCCTGCACCAATCAGCTAGCAGTGTTAGCTAACTGTAGTTAATCTGCTTTGATCAGTCGTGTGTGTTCTTGGTTTCTCACGTTGATTATTTTCAAAAACTCATGTTCCAATGGCTCCAACAAGGCACACTGAAGAAAAACAGCAAAAAAAAGGAAAGCTGGTAAAACAACAATAGAGGTAGGAAAAAAAATTATTATTGCCTACTTCAGAAAGGTTTTAAAAAGCAGACAATACTGGACAAGTTCTTTATTAAATCAAGTGCCACTGAATCGTTGGCAAAACAGACTCCATAATCATAATAACCTTACTATTCTTCTGCTTCTAACACTATACTGTATTTCTTTAGTACAATAAAAATAAAGTTTTACAAACAACGTAATTTTTATTCTTGTACCTTTTTTTAGGATGGTAACGGACTAATTGAATATCAGTTATTTATTATGAGAAAAATTGTTTCTATATTTGTCATATTCCATATTCATTAGGTTCTTAGTAATAGATTAATGATAAATATAGAGGTTCCACTGTACAGTAATATAATATATAATAAAAAGGGTTAGAAGTATGAAATAAAGTATATATAAAGTTAAACATTATGTACTTACTCAAAATTTCTACCAGTAGTTGCAGGATATAAAATTGATAATTTCAATTTCTTGTCTGGTCCAATTATAAAAACCTATAAAATAAATTCAAAAAATTTCAATATTAATTTTCATTCTATTTTAAAATTTATTTTTACATACAGCACGACATGTTAGTGGTAAACCCTTCTCATCCTTTTCTTTAGGATCAATCATGCCTAGTTGAACTGCCAAATCTCGTCCTTCATCTGATATAATAGGATATGGAAATTCTTCACTATTAAGTTCAGAAAAAGAACATATGTCCTAAAATATAATACATAATTTATTTCTTTAGTTAAATTTATTTAATTATTAAAAAAAACTTACTTTAATCCATCCCTTGTGGCTATCAACATTATCACAGGAAAGAGCTATTAATTTCACACCACGTTTATTAAATTCAGGAACTAATTTTGCTACCCGTCCAAGTTCTGTTGTACATACAGGAGTAAAATCAGCAGGATGAGAAAATAGAATAGCCCAACTAAAAAAAAAACCAAACAATTTAAAAAAAATTTCACATAATTATCAAATTACATATTTAATTTTCATAATTTCTTTGTACCATAATAAGAATATTGTAAATTACTTAATTTTTATATTTTATAATTATTAAATTAATGTATATACATTAACATAATACATTGCTATTGTTAATTTCATATTAATGCACCATACAATTTATTTTATAAAAACTTATTTAAACTATAACAGAATTCATATATTTTTAATCACTATCAAATTGCAAGTTTTAAAATTGTAATTAAAAATACATAAAAACATACTAAAGTATAAAAATAAATTCTTATGTATTCTAATATGTTAATTTTCTCAATTATTTTATGAGTACAACTCATCTGTCCTTGTAGAAAGTAATTAGATATGTAATTGTTTTGATAATTGAATTACATATCATTTGGAACAACATATTAATTTCTCTACACAAGTTGTTTAAGAATGTTTACAAAGATTTCTAAAGATAAGTTTATCTCTTCTGTGAATATCAGTAATCAATTTTATTTACTTTATGTTTTTTTGTTAATATTTTCAGTACTTTTCTGTTAACAGGATGCCAGTTGATATAAACAGCACCATGTAAAGAAATGGCTATTTTATTACGTATAAAGTGCATTCAAGAAACATGGAAAAGTACAGAAATTAACAAATTAAAAACTTATAAATGGTATTCTCCACATTACATGGAGGCATAAAGCTGCAGATTTCATTTAACATTACCAAAAACATTGTGATTTTTTCAAGTTTTAATTATTTTGTTTTATTAATCTATTTGACTTTTCTTATTCTCTTACCTTCTGTTATGTTAATAAGATGACGGCATTGTGCATTGGATTACAATTACAACAACTGGCATCACATTAACAGAAAAGTACCCATATTTTCATTGTTTTATGTTGTGTTACATTTAATTTTTTGAATTACCAAAAATATTGTCCCTTTGTTATGATATTATAATAAACTTATCATCATTACATTCAAAGTAAAAATTTTGTTCAATTCCAACATCACCTAATTTGGTGCATAACTTTTGTCAGTGAGTATATTTATATATGTAGTGTGATTACAAATGATTTTACTGATTATGACGATGTATTACTTAAAAACTAAATGTAGGATCATTGTTATATAAGTTGTTTATAGATCTCAGAATAGAGAAACTAAAAGTTTTCCAAAGCATGTTTCATACTTAGTCCAATTCAACATGGACACCTTCTGTTGCCTGACATTTGCCTAAACAATATTTATTTTTCACTATATATTATGCAGCAAATCCTTGTTGACATTGATGAAGGCTACCGTGATTCTTATCTTCAGTTCCATTATCATTCTTGGCAATGATGAAACAGCATTGTTTTTAATGTAACTTCACAAAAAAGTCCATGGGAGTTAGAAGTGAGGAAGACAGGCTCAATAGCCTGTCTTCCTCACTTCTAACTCCCATTGGTCCCCCCTCACTCAATCCATCTGACTGAGAATGTTTCTTCACCAGATGCTATCACATCTCTGATGACAAGATGTCTCATCCTACTGTTTTTTGAAACAAAATTAAATTTTAAATCCTAGTTATTAAAAGATAAATGTATCTTTCAAATGCATAAATATTGAGAAAATACAAAAGAAGACTATTTTACTATTTATGGAATATAGTTTTGGTAATTTAATAAAATATAATAATATAAAAGATAAAATACTAACAAAAAAATAAGTAAATAAAATCGATTACTGATATTCACAGAAGAGATAAGTTTATCTTTAAGAATGTTTACAAAGATATTCTGAAAATATGATTATGCTTTTGAAATAGAATGATTATCTTTTATTACAGAATAAATTCCTAACCTTTCTGATAAAGAAAATAAAAACTTTTGGTTGTGGTAAAACAAGTGTATTAGATAAATAATTTAATTTATTCAATTTTTACCAATTATCTTAGTAAGTATAGAGGGGCTGATGAAATTTTTTTAATAAACATTTGAAAATATACAGTACATTCTTATTTAATTATCACTCAATTTTATGATTTAAGAAAAGTAATGAAATAATTATAACAAACTAGAAAATCTGCTACAATCTTTCTAAAATGACTTCAAACACATCAAAACTAATTTAAAACTAGCAGTGACTAACATTTAACCAAATATTTCCAATATATTAGGTTTACATAAGTTCCAGAAGCTAAATTAAGTATATCCATGCTAATTTATAATTGCATATGAATAAATAATTGTGATTTACAGACATTTTTCCCCCTCTTTTTTCTTGTATGCAGCCCGTGTCAGTTCAAAAGTCTTGAAATGCAGCCTTTATAATAAAAAAAGGTTGCCCATCCCTAGACAAAAGGGACAAGATGTTGAAAGTACTTAAAAGCTGCTAACTACTTATCTAGTTGTGACAAACTGTTCAGCAGGTTCAATTTGATGTGCAGGTGCCAGCATCTTCCACATGTCCACTAGTGGCATTTAATGATCCTCCTGAGAACCCAGTCTGTTGTAGCCAGTCCTTCCTATGATACTGCACCTTGATGTCCATTCTCCCAGAGGCAAAAATAGCAGGAAAATTTGATAAAACAGCCTTATGCTATGTTTATGCAGATATGAGAAATGCAAGGGAGAAAAACAGAAGGGGGGAAAAACCAAATGAACCAAGATAACATGCCTACAGGAGTACTCTTGTTATTTTCCTCTTGTTGCATTCATGCAAAAGTGGGAAGGAAAAGGAAAATAAATTTTACAACAAAATAAATTTAAAGAAAAATAAACAAAACTACTGTTAACATCTCCTTTCTTTTATTCATTATATTGGCTTCCATGCTTTTTTTTCCTGCAGCTTAAGTTATTTTCTTCACATTTGACCAATTGCTAGCATGCTCCATAGTCTCCATTTTATTGTTGTCACTGCATAGGAGCAAAGCTTCCAAACTATTGTGCATGCTGAATTACTCAGGAGGAGATAAAAAATATAAGAAAATGTTCAACAGATTGAACTTTCAAGGACACAGTAACTGGTGTATTTCTCTTGTGAGAACTCCATTTCCCTCTTCTGCATAAACTGCATTGAGAGAGTGAATTATGATCTCAAAGTTCTTTCACGCAACAAGTTCCACTGCTTGAGTCTATATATCAAAATAATTTAGATAGCTTAGTGGAGCATCTTTTAATTTATTCTTTTATTTTAACCTAACTTAATTTTACTATCTTAGAAAACTTAGATACAGCTCATTTCACGAACCTAGCCAGTCTATGAAAAATGCACAGTAACAAACTAGTTATGTAATGAAGGGAATGAATTGTTGACAAATCTTTGACAAGGTCACTGTGCATTACTAAAATGACGACTCAAACTTTATAAAACATCCAGAGCGGCCATCGAGTACCAAGCATCACCCAATTAAGATACGTGAAACATTCTGTGCAAATAAATATTTATACAGGTAAAATGATATAATAAACTACAAAATAATATGGGCATATTCATAAAATATATGATTAAATGAAGATATGTTTTAGTCAATTTTTTTTATTAAAAGAATTAGTAAATATTAATTAGTTTTCCCCACAAAAGACTGATATATATCATTTTTCTGAAGTATCAACACTAGCTTTAGCTGAATCATGCCATTTGAGTCTCCAGTTGGCATAATTAAAAGACCAAAGAAAGCAATGTAGTTGTAATAAGGAACATACTGAAGATATTAAATCCTGAATTGTATAGTTAATTTGCAAGATAAAAATGTATGTGATAAAACATATTCTTAAGTAAATTTAATTTTTAAAAAATCCACCACATTATATTTTGACCAAGTGCAATCAAATGATTTGTGAACTTAATTTTGTATTTGTATAAAATCAGTGGTCTCACTTTTTCACAAAAATCTTCATTCTTTCTAACTAAGGAATCTCACTTATTCACCCAAAAGGACACTTGACAGCTCTGACTTTCATCTCAGATTACTTCAGAATATAAAAAGTTTTCCTTTATATTAATAAAACAACAAACTTTTAAATAAAGTTACTCCTCACTTAACCAAGTTCCATTCCTATGATTAGGTTGTGAAGCAAATTGGTTGTTAAATGAGGAGCTTAATCATTATTTATTCTAGATAAAGAAAAGGTCTAAAAGGAAATGTAAATTAAAACAAAGTTATCAATTTGGCATCTCATACATATTACAGAATATAAAAATACAATCAGTAAAAATTATAAAAAAATGATGTAAAAGTTCATTTATAAAAAAAAAGGCATTCAGATTAATATTTCAGTCATCAAATCCTTCAAATAAGATGCACAATAAAGTACAAATTTATAAATGAAATATATAGTCTGAGATTGCAAATGCTTTGTGTAGGGAATATTAACAGACTGCAGGAACTAGACTAACTCATAAGATTACAAAAGGGAGATTCATTTCCCCTTTCTTAGTGGAGAGCTGGTCCTGAAGCCAAGAGGTGATTAAACAGGTAGGTTGTGATAATGTAAAATTGCTTTACTTCTGTTAAATTTTAATTCATTCCCTTTAATTAATTCCTTCAATTAATTGATATGTTTTTCCACTTAATAAAAATTATAAAGAGAATCTTAAATTTTATGCAAAGATTTATTTATTATACATATTATTTATTTAAATCAAACCACTGCATTTTAATTACGAGGAAAAAATAATCACCGAAAAAATACATCGGGTTCATTCTAATAACTCTCCATCACATTACATTTATTTTTTAAACGATTCTTCGTAACTTCTCGCATTGGAAATGCCATTGCAACTTTAATTTAGTAATGCAGATTTCCATTAGCATAAATTTACATCAAAGGTAATAGAAAAACATATTAAACAACTTTTTTAAAAACATACAATAAATAAAAGTAACTGAAAAATACATTTTGCAACAAAGTTTTATCATCATCAGTATAATATTTCGTTTTAGTATTATTAAATTACTTCGTTTGTAAATTTTAGGTTAAATTTCAGATGCGTATACTGTCATGGCGGAGATCCCGACTGATTCTTCCCGGAGGTAAGCCGCCGGCAGGCCGCCTTGTGCCAAACGTCAATAGTTATTGATTCACGATAGTTCTTGAACACACCTATCAATAACTATAGTATGAAGTGCCGCCATGTCAGTATACGCATCTGAAATTTAATCAAAATTTATAATACTGTAGCAACTTTTGTCATAGGATATAGGCTACAACAGTCTTGTATCTTCATCTAATTTTAAAAATTTTTGTTGAAATACGGAAATTTATTAACACACGTGAAAGGAAATTTAGAGGTTTCCTAACAAATCTGTATGATTACAAAATTCAAAAAATAAGCACGTTTTAAGGAATTCCCTTATTTAAATAGAAGAGCAATAAAAAAAAATGTACATTTCAGTTCGAACACGTGTTCTAATTCGAGTACGCCTAAAATAGCGCAGCTCGAATCAATATATTAATAATATAAAGTAATTATCGCGGGAAATATCCTGATTTTTATGTATATTTATATTTCTCTTCCTAAAAAAATTTAAAAAAATAATAAATTTTCCAAAGAATCAATGTTATAAAAATTGCTATTTCTAAGCGGATTACTTACGAATCTTCGATCCATTTATGAAAATCGATGATTCCGATCGTCGTATGAGCTGAAAAGTTAGGAAATTCGTCTCCGAGATTGACCATGTTCACCTTCTCTACAGAAACCGAACAAGCGATTACTCTTTCGACGGAAACGCGTCACGCACTTAATACCCCGCATTTTAATTTGTGACGTCATTTCCGTTTTATGCGTTCGTTTAACAATGAAATTTTTTCGCTAGACGGTCTTATTTATTTTATTATATTTTAAATTTAAAATTTTATTTTATTTATTTATTTTTTTTTGTATAAATTAGTTTCTAATATGAACGGACTTTTGAAAATTTCCCCAGCACTTTTCATCATCTATTTAAATATTTCTGGTATCAACTTCTACGTCACGGTTTTTACGCGGCTATTATCAAAATCAGGATGTCGCTAACTTAACTATTTATTCAATGGATTTAATGAGGAAATCGTTTTCTCACATATTTATAGATGAATTGATTGTTTATGATTAATTAAACATGCGTGAATCATCACTAGGACTGTAGAGAGGAGGGAGTTTTTCCTCATCTCCCTCCTCTCTCTCTCTCTAAAGTGGCGCATGGTGGTTCCTATAAAATTAATGTAATTTTTTTTAAACAGAAAATAAAATATTTAACACTACTTTTTATTAATAAAGAAACATTCTAAATACTTAACGTGACAGATATAACGTGATTCTTCCAATACTCAAATTTAATTTAATTGTATTCGATTTTAATGAAAAAAAAAATTACTTTTAAAATAAATTCAAATATAACTTTTATTATATATTTTTAGCAAAGGAAATAAATCAGCAATTTTATTATATTTGATTGGGAAATAATAAAACAAGAGATGTTACAAAATTATTTTACAATTAAAACAGAAACAAGAGAAAAATATAATTTCATTGTAATTAATTGAATGTTAGAAATGAAATAAATATGTAATCTAAATAGATTTATATTTTATACAGTTTAGAATCTTGAATCAACATTTTCAGTTAATATTTTATTGATTAGAATACTGAATTTATTTTGAAAGCGTGGTTATATTATTTAAATATTGATATTAAAAGAAATTTAACATAATTATAATAAGATTAAATTTTTAAATTTAAATAGTTTTAAAGCGGGAGTTCATAAAGTGAGACCCAAGGTGACCCGCAAACACTGAAAATGCGACTGGCGATGTTGGATAATCCGCCATCTTGAATTAATACCAGATAATTTTTCCCTTTTACGAAACGAGTATTAAAAAAACTTTCTTAATTATGTGTACCAATAAATCCAAATTAACTGATGATTAATTACAATCCGTGTTACGAATACATTCGATCAACTTAGAACCAAAGTTCAATAAAACTGCACAAATTGCACACTTGTCTCAGGTATATAAATTTTTTATTTGAAATAATTTAGTTTATTTTTGTTTTATTACTTTTGGTAAGTCTTAAAAATGACTTTAAAAAATGAGTTATTGTCATAAATAACTATTTTTGCTGAATAGTTTTAAGTACAGTACATTAGAGAGACATTTTTTAAAATGAGAATTCAATGCAGAGGACTTGCATTTTTGATAAAATTATTATTATACGATATTACAATAAACCAACAATCAATTTCTTTCTATTGTTTTGTAATGTGTTTATTATTTCTTTGTTAATGCCATTATTACGTAATAAATTACACAGTAATTTATTATTGTATTTTAAAAATGTAATTAAAAATTTCAATTTTAAATTTTTTTATTTTGAAGGATTCTTGCCTCAACAAAATTAACCAGAGCGCCTTTCCAGTCGAACAAAACATCCAGAATAACGGAATTTGACATCCATGTCTTCGCAATGTTGTCGGATCTGATACTGTAAAAGTAGCACAAAATTTTTTGATAGTATAAAATTCTGTAGAAAAGTAGTATACTTTTTGAGCAAATGTTTACATAAAACATTATTAAAGTAGGAAGTCGCAGAAAATAAAAAATAAGTTGCATAAGGCGTTCGAGCAGACTTTTCGCTTAATCTGGCAACTCTGCCAATTTCAAAATATTTTTCAATTATTCTGAAAACAAGTTTTATATTTAATACTAAGACAAATATTTCTTAAGAAAACAGATTTAAACAGGGTTGCTACCGGAATTTTAAATCAAAACCGGAAGTCGGTGAAACAGTCTGAAATGTAAAATTACAGTAGAACCTCGATTATCCGCCCTAATTGGGGACTGGGGTTGGTCGGATAATTGAAAAGTCAGATAACCGAAAAGTATGAAAAAATCCATTATTAGTGTAGTATATTACTATATCCCATGTAATTAGTATATTAGTATATCGCTATTAACCTACTTTGCGTTGAATTTTCATCGATGTTAAGCCTAACAAAAATTTTTTAAAATAATAATCGTCGCTATTGTATCGTTAAAAATTAGAAAATTAAGCTTCGTTTAAATACTGGCTCCCTTTCATGGTCGAATGAGTGTTGCCAGCTAAAACACGTAAAAATAATATTAAAGTAGCCAAGACATAGCCAAATATTGTAGCGCCACATCACTAGCGGACATTTGAAATTTGCCGACTAGGACGGTCGGTTAACCGAGGGGTCGATTGATCGGGGGGCGGATAATCGAGGTTCTACTGTATATTCTAATTGAAAAAATATTTTTAATACATGTATTAAGTTTACTCACAATGAAAAAACGACTTTCTCATTATAATTATAAACGTTTATGATTCGACGTTTGTCCATTATATGGTGTTGTAATACGCTAAATTTAGCTCGATTCTAAGTAAAACGCGAGTTATTATTTATTGTTACATCGTCACAATGCACTTAAGTTTAGTAATGTCATACCCCTGTACATCATGCTTTTCCTGTTAACAATTAAGTCATGCCGGTCATGTATATATATCTGTTCAGGAAAAAATTTTGAAGTCAGTATATAGTTAGACGGGACCATCTTCCCCTAAAGCTTTCCATCCGTTTGCGACTTTTATCTATCTAACACCGTTCTCGAGATTACGGAAGGATAGACGGACAACAGTGGGGATTTATAGATCTATAATTTTTTCAAATTGCCTCCCAATAAAGAAACTGAATCAAAAGTTATTTAATTAACAAAGATATTTTTTAAAAACGTTGAGATCAGATCTGTTGTTTAAAATTTTGTCTATTGTCAGTGAAATTGTGTACCGGTATGTAAAAGTATCCACCGTCGACATATAAAAATGACTTTTAATAGTAGAAGGTAAAAATTTTAAATATTAATAGAATTAACAATTTGTTTGAATATATTTTTGTAGTGAAATATAGCTTGCATTTAATGGGGCCCCATTTTAATTAATTTTTCATTATTTCTAATGGAGAAAATTGTTTCGGACTTCGAACGGTCCCTAGAATAAATTAAATTCGAAGTACGAGACACCACTGTTTTACGTACAGTAATTATATCTCCGATCAATTTGTTCGAAATACTCAGAGGGCGCTATAACACTTAAAATGGCGTCGATGTTAAACATGTGTCGTTTCTTAAAAAAGTTTAATATTAATTTAAACAGAAATGTAATTCGAATGTTTACGGATTTTACAAATCCTGACTTTAATCCCGATCACTTCTCTTCTACAAAACTTCATTCGGGTATCTAATTGTTTTTAAACGTAATATTTGTGTTTATGCATTTTGTACTGTACATAGAATAGTCACAAAGTTCGTATGCTTATTAATTAAAAGTTGTCTTTATGCTCCTTCTGTAAAAGTGCCTATATTTTAATAAATCAAACTGCATTTTGGAGTTTGATGTATTAAAATGTAGGCACTTTTACAGGGAAATTTCATGGATGGCCACAAAGCAAGGTCTTATTGTATTTTATTCAAAGGAAATACTACTAATAATAGATTTTCCAATTATTTTTGGCAAAATTTATTTGTGTATATCTGTAGATCTATTTGCAAAACATAAACATCAAAGATGAATAATGACAAATCTGAACAAGCAAAAACCTGGTCAGTCACTGTTGGAGTTATTGTTTTACTGGAATGGTGTATATACTGTATTTTTTAAATTAAATTTTATCCATGTGCATACCTGTTTTTGTCAAATCATCAATTAATCATATTTCAACTGTCATTTGTAATGTTAAGAAATTATTTTTGTAAATGCATTAATTAATTAATGATTTTTTTTTATTTTCAGAAACTAAAGATAATTTACAGAATGACAATGACAATACATCACAGAATTCACTTTATCCAGAACACATTCCAACTTCTATCTTTCAAAAAATGTTGCTCACTATTGGTTCTGCAACAATGGCAATTGCAGATCCTTATCGAGATGGTAACAGTTTGGAAAATTTAAATTTAACTAATGTAATTCTTAATTTGTTTCATGTATTATTATAACACTAACATTTGAGAAAGCATGTGTATTCAAAATAGGATTTATTTATTATTTTCATTTATAGATATGGTTGCAGTCTTAGGAGAAACAACAGGTTATTTAGCTTTAAAAAATATACATAAAAAGATGCTAAAAGATCCAGAAGGACAAGCTATTCTTAGGTATATAATAATTGCATTTGTTATAAATTCATATAAAATTTTAACCTGTTATTTAGCTAATAATCTACTACATGAATGTTTAAATTTTAAATTTCATTTAAAATTTAAACATTCATATAGTCGATTATTTGCTAAATACAGTTCATTCAAATTCATAAAAATATTATGCTTTAGTATTTTTATACAACTTTTGAACTTCAGATTGTTATAGTATGTATCTATAAATATCTGTTAGAATTAAATCTTTGAAACAACCAGAGAAGTGATAGTGGCCCCATTAAAAAATTGTTTAAAATGTTACAAAAGTGTAGCCGAAAGAATAATATAATTATCCATATAACGAATTTTAGTATCCTTATTACCAATTAAAATTACATTTATAAAATTAATAATTTCACAACTTTATGGGATTATCACACCTATACAGGTTGTGCTGCATAGCACCAAAATCACCACTTGGCAATATTTTTATTAAAGTGGCGATAGAAACCTTAGTCCACTTATTTCAACATTCAGGGTGAAATTGAATCGTAAAGCACGCTTCAGCTAAAGCGAAAAATTTAGATATGACAGAACCTGTGAAATAGTGTTTAAGCATTGTGATCAAATGTGTTATTTTGAATTATTCATTAAAAAGTTATTCAAAAATGATTCCTATTTCTAAGTGACCACTTAACATGTTACTTTTACTTTCCAAACTCCAAACCAATAAGGCTACTAGCACCTGCATTGATTAGTAAGTAAAACTGGTGGTGAAAAAATTTAAAACTGGCAAAATGAATGGCAATTTTTTAAAATTTTCCAGAGCAACAACTGCACATATACAGCCTTTTCTAGTTACTAATTTATATTATATTTGTTAAGAAGCATTTCAGACTAATGGTTTCTCTTCAGTTGGCTTTTTTTGATGTTTCCAAATAAATTTAAAGCAAAAACTGACTTTTATAACAATTATTATACCACACATTTTGCTGATAATTATCCTTAAACTACATTGTATAGAACTGAATTAACTTAATTAAATTTTTCAACTAAACATTTTTGTTCTTATCTTCTTTTCTTCTTGTCTTTTAATTTGATACTATTAAAAACTATTAATATATAATTTTTAATAATTACTGATTTTTATATAAAACCCACTTATTTCTTTCATTCAAAACAACTTATTTTCAATTCATTCTTTTATCCAACTTTGTTCCAAATACGTTATTATTAAACTACTTTGAGTTTAAACCACTCCAATGACACTGTTCTGTTATTGCTTGTTCCTTCTGCCCTGTTGTCCAAATATTTGTCTAATTTCAAACCCTCATTATAATTTTGTTCTGAACAACTACAGTATATCCAAATTTATAAACTAACCTTCTTTAAACAGAAGGTGTAGTTTATAAATTTGTAAACATTGAAAAAAGCCAATTGAAGAGGGACTATTGGTCCAATATGCATCTTGACAAATATAATAAAAAGTAGTAATAGAAAAGGCTGTTATGTATGACAAGCCCAAAAATTGTGAAATTATTAGCATTATTATTAATTAAAATTACAATTATAAAATTAATAATTTATGGTAAAAGCAATGAGATAGGAAAAAAAGGAAACAATTTTAGCACATACCTTTGTATTTTACTATAAAATTTAAAATATACAGAATAATAACTGTTAAATAATATAAACAGAAATTTAAATGTAGCTTATTATTATTATGAACAATCATAATAAAAACATTTAATTACAGGGATAAGCCACGAATTAATAGCGAAACTATTGATTTAAGGTTTTTACAAAAACTTCCAGACGGAACTTTAGGTCACGCTTATTTTTCCTTTCTTAACAAAAATGTAAGTTTTCAATTTTATTGTTTGAAATAAGGTACACAGAAAATGTACATAAATGTAATATAATAATAAATTCTATCTTCCTTATTATGATTTCAATTATAATTATATGTATTTCAAATTATATTGAATCAAAGTCAATCATCATTCACTCATTTAAAATATTTATATAGTTAGTTTTATAATTTCCAAATAGTTTCCTAGGAATTCCAAAAAAAATTTTTTTGGAATCCCTGTAGGAAGTAACTATTTGGAAATTATAAAATTTTAATATAAAATAATTGTCACCTATAAATACTTCCATTAAGGTGTTAGGAATTTTAAATTAGTCAATAATACAGTACTTTAATATGCACGTATACAAGAGAAAATTGCAAAAGTTGATTTAAGACTATACAATTTGAATAAATATCAAATTAAATTAATTTATATTTCAGAAAGTTAGTCCAGATACTCGACAACCAGTTCATTTTGTTGACAATGTAGAATTGGCTTATGTAATGCAAAGATATAGAGAAGTTCATGATTTAATTCATGCTATATTAAACATGCCTATAAATATGATGGGAGAAGTTGTCGTTAAGTGGATTGAAGGCATTCAAACTGGCTTACCTATGTGTATTGCAGGTGGAGTATTTGGACCAATAAGATTTACTAAAAGGTAAAATTTCATTTATTCTGAAGCTCAGAAGAAAAAATTTTTTAATAGTTTGGTTTTCATTTTCCTTCGTAACTGGTTTAATTTTAAATTATAAATACTAATAATTACATATTATGACAGGTATAATCCATGTGTGATGCAAATATGTTCTACCATTGTGTTAAAAAATATTTGAATTGCAAGATTATACAGAGCAAAATAATAATAGTAACAGTTATAATTTTAGAGACATAAAATTATAAATTTTTAAATTTTTTTCAATAGAAGAAAACAAAATAAATGAATAAATATTGCAGGATAATTCTAATTATTATTGTCATTCTGTACAATTGTATACAATTGTTTAAACATTTCCAAAATCTATTTATAAATGGCATATCAATTAAACTTTTGCAATTTGATTGCATTTTTTGAAAATGTTTGTGACTAACAACTAATTATTATTTTTTCCAGCCAAAGACAAAAATACCTGATGACTTATTTACCTTGGGCCTTAGAATGTTCGTATAAAGCAAAATTCTTTATGAATGTATATTATGAACAACGTTGGGAACAGCCATTAGAAGATTTATATAAAGAGTTAAACATCTTAACTCCACCAACTTTTAAGTAAAAGTTTTGAGACTACATAATTATATATCATTAAATGCATTGTAAAAAGAAAATCAAATGTTTACAATAAAATAATTATATTAATACATGACATATTTTTTATAACATTAAAATCAGAATTAGAAATAAATATATAGTATTTATATGTAAAGATATACCTGAAATTTTAACTTCGAAGAGTTGAAGGTCGTCCAACAAAGCATTTGCGTAGTAGCTGTATTGGTAAACCCAAGGTGCATATAGCTGAATGAGGTATAGCAACTACACTGCCATCTACATGATTATATGCATAACCTCATATTCTCTATAATACACTTCATAATACCTACACTAAATATAGTCATCAATGATTGGAGGATGGTGATTGGTGGAAAGTTTGTACATAACAACTTGCATGGTATGTGCTTCTGTTATATATATATATATATATTCCACAGGTTCAAGATTGAGTCCTCCTCTTTATACTTGATGGTTTTGATTTTTGGGCCACCCTGTAGATCTCTATTAACTCCAGATATCTGATATGTGATACATGATCTATCCACTGTTCTATGTATAATTTTGGCCCAATTGAAATGGACCTTCATGTCAGGGTTCAATCCCAATTCATACTGTCAAGTTCTCATGATCCCTAATCTTTTAGGTTGGCATTTAACTCCTTGATCTGAAGAACATACACACATAATAGATTCAAGATGAAGACAACAGGAATTTAACAACATTGTAAAACAGGCAGTCAGTCATGGTTACAATAAAAAAATCATCAAAGGGCTCATCAAGCATTATGCATAACATGATGCTTGATGAGTCCTTTCTAGCTCCCAACCTGCTCCAGATATATATAAGGTGGTAACATATAATGCATGATTAACTTCTATACACAGAGAAACAGCCTGCAACTACAACACCAATATGGCCCTCAAAAGGAGCCCATCCATATTTAATCTAATTAAAAATACCAAAGATCTGACAACTTGGCAATATTCACCAGTGATATATTCCATCCCTTGTATAGACAAGAAATCCAATGAAAAATTAGAATACATAGGAGCCACGTCAGCACATTACCACCTGTCTAAAGGAAAAGCTGACATATCAAAAGGCCTTGTAGACATATGCCAGGGACTCAGGCAGAACCTGTAGAGGAGGACTCAATCCTGAACCTGTGGTGTGTATGTATATATATATATATATTCCACATACCACACAAGTTGCTATGTACAAACATTCCACCAATCACCATCCTCCAATCATCAATGATTATGTAAAGTTTATGATTCATTCCAAAAATGTGCAATTCGAATTTTAGAACACCAGCCTGAGAACGTCCTTTTAAAAACAGACAAAAACATTTGTTTCTCAAATGAGTACAAAGTGAGTAGTTCTTTTATGCAGGTTCATTGGTTTTGTGTAATCTTGGATTAATTTACCATAATGCACATTCTGTTTTTTTGTCATTGCTGACTTTGATTACTATAAATAGTTACAAAAGTATCATCATAAAACATTATTATACTAAGATTACTATCACATGACCTCACTATCTAGCATTGTTTTCATTTCTATATACTGTCAGATTAAGTCTGACATAAAATATGAGCTACTGTCAGAACAGCAGACCATTGTAAGTTACGGTATATCTGTATATTATTGGTACATTAAAATTCAGCAGAAAACATAAATTACAAAATATTTTGTTTATTAGACTATTTAAAATAATGTTAAACATTTACATATATTCTAAGCCACAGTCTGTAATTTTAGCATTCAAGTTAATTTGCATATTTTCATTAATAACAGAGATGCTTAAAAATGATTTATTATTTTCAACATTATTTTTCAAAAATAAACAATAATCAACTAATTTTTTCCATTGTTTTCCCATGAAATCAAATGATATATTTGGTGGTGCATTTTTATTTGCCACGCTTTCAGGTTCAGTATTTTTCATCAAGGCTTGTTTAGTAGCAATCAAAATCAGATTATAATCATTAACTAGTCTCTTTAAAGTCATCACCATAGATCCATAATAATCCTCTAATTTCTTATAATTATCCATAAAATTCATTCTGTCTAACCAATAAAATGCTGATATACTGTCTACAAATATAACACTTATATCATTTTCTGTTAATAATTTTTCCAATGAGCACAATGTGATAAGAAATTGTTCACTGTTGGAACATTTCAGTATATGCAATTTTTGCAATCTTTCTTTAACAAAACTCAATACATTGTTAACGTGCAAATTAATAACATTATCGTGTCTTTTTGAATTTTCCCGATGAATTCGCTTCTCTATTAGTGTAACTAATCTCAGCAGGTTAAAGTGATAATCATTATCAATAAGTAAGACATTACAGTCAATTCCATTCAGTATTATTCCATTCCAAGACTTTGGAAGTATGCATTGACTAATGAAATGATACAAAATTTCAGTTTTTCCTGATCCTGCTTTACCATAAACCTCAACTACTTGTTTTGGACGTAAATTTGGAAATATAACTGGATCAAGATTAGCGAGATAATCTCGAGATCCAAGTCTTGCTAATAACTGAAATTAAAAAAAAAAAAGAAAATTATATTTTAAAATACGCAATTTGTATTGAAGAAATTAAATAAAAGTATATAAACATCTTGAAGCTTAATAATTATATTAAAGCCAAATGACTGATAAATAATACTGTAATGAATAGAACTAAATAGAATAAAATTATGCAATATATCTTCTAAATATAGACAATATAAAACTAAAAATGTGAACTACAGAAAAAGTTTTTGGCAAGTTAGTTCATAGTTGTTTTATACAGTAAATGAAATAATAATAATAATAACTTTAAAATTACTTAAATCATGTTGCTAATATGAAAGTTATTTTATTTTCCTTCATCTTTGCAGATAAAGTACCAGTTTTTTGTAATTATCTAAACATATATTGACAATAATTCATTTTGATTTATAATTCTAAACTTTTAGGATACATTTACAGTATATATCAATATATAGTCTGACGAATTAAATATACATTAGATTATGTACAGTCTAGGTATGCTGATTGCTGTATGTGCCACAATCCTAGTTAAGCATAAAAATATCATTGTTTTTGTTATGGAGTCAATGACAGTGGATATGCTAGCACAAGTGTGGGAGGAATTAGGCTATTGTCTTGACATTGCTTGTGTAACTATAGGAAGTAACACAAAACACTTCTAAGGTAAATCACAAAACTTGGATAGTTTATCTTTTTGTTATATTTTTGAATTTAATAAATAAAGTCTTTTGAAACTGGATGCTTCTTGATTTAATCAAAGCTTTAATCCTCCCTGTTGACAAACTTTTACCAGAATTGCCATAAAAAATATTTAAATATAAATAAAACAAGTTATACAAAGAAAAATCTGTTGTTTGTGAATACTTCAATTATTATGGAAATAATTTATCAAATGAAAACATACACTGGTCAAAGCAATTAGGGAATCAAGAGATGTTGCATAGAAAATTATTTACAATGAAATTCTGAATGTCAGATGTTATTGTTATGGACAGTACAGTAAAACATATAGTAGTGTGAAAAAATATGCCTTTGAATCAATAATATGCACAACCAGGACTGACTTTTTATTGATTATACTGACTTTAGTAGGATATTGGGCTCTCAATAAATGGCCAAATCTGCATGGCATGGAATTGAGATAATGTTGGGGAATTCTCTGCCACTCCTCAATGAGAGCAGCTAATTAATCACGCTCCCCTAATTATTTTGACAATATTTTTAAAACATTAGTATTTTTAAACATTTTAAAAGAAAATATATACCAATGTATTTAATCTATATATAAATAAAACTGTAACAATCAGTCTGTTTGGATGTTTGTTACTGCATCTCAGGAAAATGCCTGAACATATTTTAATCAAACTTCATAATTTGAATGTCAATTCAGAAGAAAGTTTACGCATACCTATGATCTCAAAATCTGCATTATATATATTATTAATTACACTTATTGTAATTATATATATAATTAAACTATAATGGATTTCTGTTTGTCTGTCTGTTTGCTAGATAGCAACATATATAAATCAGCAGTTGCTCATCAAGCAGTTATCTATAAGAAAGTTGTAATATTGAAGAATAGTATTTATTTGGAAAACTATCATTAAAAAGTAATTATTGAAAAATTATCAAACATGCACAAAGTTGGAAAAACTGAGGTCACTGTGCTAGATGGCACTTTATATATATATATATATGTATGGTAGATTTTTTTCAGTGTTTGGTGTTGTGTTTATGGTTACTTAGCCCAAATTATATTGGTTTGACAGGTGGATGGCTGAGCAGTCAAGGTGGCAGCTACTACTACTCTGTGGGACCCGGGAGTGAATCTGGATGGGTCGAAAAATCTCCAGGAATTTTTCAATGGTGGTCCATCCAGATCTGTCAGACCCTGTCCCTCATCACCTGGCCGCACCATAATGGGCTTGCTAAAAGAGGCCCTCAGTGTCCACAGGGTATAAAAAAAAAAAAACTATATTGATACGTTTTCTGTGATGGTCTACATCCCCTCTTAAGCCCAAGCAATTTTTTTGTTTTTTGAGGTTTCATTGTTATAAATACTCAGGTCAATAAATGTACATTTTAGTTACTAAGTCCATTGTCTCTATCATCCTTTCCCAACCTAACCTCACCAGTTAAAATCCCAAGGAATGCCAGCCACACACAGCTAGTAATTTTCTAAAGGGTAATTTGATTAGTAAATATAAAGACCATTTCATTTAATTAGTTATTTAGTATGCAAATCCTGAACATGTAACGTAATGCCATTAAATTCCTTCCCAATTTAAATAAGAGGGAACACAAGGAAAAGTCACATAAATAGCTTCTAAAACCTTCAAAAGAAATTTACATTTATGGATATGATCCCAAGTAATGAAAAAAACTAATCCTAACTCATGAAAAAACTACAGCATGCTGTTCCAAATTTCAAATTAATGGAAATACAATCATTAAGTTTATTAAATAAAATCCCACATAATATCATATTCAAAATAACAACATTGAATAACAGATATCTGTTATTAGATTAAAAAATTTAGTCTTACAAAATAATTGACTAATCATTGACAGATGATGATAAACTGGCAAAATTTTATCTACACAATGTATTGGATTTTTAAAAGTCATATTTTTAAACAAATCATATTTAACTGTATCATAAACAAAAGATAAACATTTTTATCTTATAATCATTTTAACATTTATAAAAATAGTCATTAATTTTTCATAATTTTTAATTATTATTTAAAAGTCAAATTAGAATCTAAAAATTTGTTATAATGCAATCAGTTTTTGATAATTATAAATATTTCACTGAAACAAAAAAAAATCACTTCAAGCTTGAAGTGACAAAGTTCACTCTAATTTCAGCACCGGAGTTCGAAAATGTTTGTCACCCGCTGTATATATCTTATACATGTTGCACACCAGTAACAGGTTTAGGAGGTCGGGAAGCTTAAAGTGATTTTTTTTTTTTTTATTAGGCTATATGTATTTACAGTGTGGCTACAAAGTTTCTATACATGAGATTATGTTCTCTATTAATAGTTTCATTTTTGATTAAGATGGGCACAAGTATGATGGAGTTTTCAAAAGAAAATCAACTTGGCATGTGGTAATTCACTTTGGATATTGTTTAAGAAAATTTCTCAACCTGCCTTATAACAGGTATCAAAGATAGTTTTTATGACTTTTAACCCCAAACATGAGAACTAAATAAACCTTGAGTAATAGAAAGGAACAAACTTCCAGGTATCATGCACAAGAACTCTGTAGCCACACACTACAACAGGGGTCCTCAAACTTTTTTGACTGTTGATCCCTTCAAAGATTCCTTGACTTCTTATGCGAATACAGTTAATAATAAATACTGTAAATAAATCTGGTGCACCAGTATTAACCCATACACCATTTTCATTGAAAAGATCTACTTAGTGTGCAAATTTACAGCGTGAACTGTCATATATAACCAGTGTACTTTTTCTAAGAACTATCGCAAGTTCACATACAGTGACTGAACATATAAAACTGTTTTTACCAAGCAGCTACCATTACTACATATTGGCTATCGATACTTTTTTTTATACTGTGTGCCACTACGACACGACAGCACATTCCGGCCACATCCTGTTTGTTGTCACTGACATTTGTGACAGAAAAAATTCTATCTTCAAACTTTTATACCTTTGAAGTTAATTTCATAGAAATTTACTTCATGTACATGTAAATTTAAGCATAATTTGTATTTAGTCAATGTTATATCTCGCAGAGTTATGTGTTCCTTTAACTGTTTTGTTCCTATGAGTATGCTCTACAGCTCAGTTAAGGTATCATTCGAGCTTGAATTGAGCCCTTGGCATGGTATGGATACCCCTAATATTTAGAGAAACTCATTACGAAACCAAATTTTATGAAAATAGTTCTGCATTGCTTATTATATTATATAAAACTAATTATAACGCATTTAACCTGTATTCCTGTTTCCCATTTTATAACAGATTCTTCCATCGGATCAAACAAACCGCCACGTGTGCCGCGATCGATCGCCCTCTAGTGAGTGAATTACTACTATTATTTCTCATAAATAATTACTTATTAAATTATTACCAAATTTCACATATATTCACATAACTTTTTCTTTAAACATTATTTTTAAAATTAATATTCTATTATTTTATTTATTCTTATGAAGTTTACTAAAAGTATATACAGTATATCTATTATTTGACAAATAAAAGTTATAATTACAATTAATTAATCGTAATTTTTATTCGTTAAAATTTATTTATTAATAATAATGATTACTATTACATTTTTATATTTAGACATTATACTTTAGCAAGCCTTTAGGACAGCGATGTCAAACTCAAACGCGGCAAAGGGCCATTCAAATAGATATACAGTATATGAAACGCGGTTCGTATTCAATATTATTCGGCAAATCAAAGCATACTGTAATTTAAAAAAAGACTGTAAAAAAATTTCTTTTGTTTCCAGCCTTTACGAATTATGTAAACAGTTAGAAGTTTGAATTTTTTCTGTTTTAATACTCGCTAGACGTTGAAAACATTGATTTTTAGAAAAGAAATCCCAAAGGCCGCGGCCGGATATGAAGCCTTAATCGACTGTATCCGGGCCGTGGGCCTCCAGTTTGCGACCCCCTGCGCTTTTTTAACATCTAAATAGGGGCCACATTCATTTTATTACTATTATTTTGTATTTTTTCGCCTTCCAAACTCTTGCGCCGCTAGGCCCGGACCTAGTGGGTCTAATGGGTCCCAGCATGAATGTGGAATTAGCGTGTTTCACCATCCCTCACTAATCCGAGATAGGGCACTTGTGTTTAACTGTAGTTTGAATTGATTTTTAAGATGTAAACTATCCAGCAACACTAACAAATTCAAAGAAGAAGCCAACCTTTAAGACAATTCTGATTTCTAGTACCTGAATGAATACAAATAAATTAATTAATTTTGTCCTAGTTAAAACAATATATAATAATAANGCAAAAAAAAGGAAAGCTGGTAAAACAACAATAGAGGTAGGAAAAAAAATTATTATTGCCTACTTCAGAAAGGTTTTAAAAAGCAGACAATACTGGACAAGTTCTTTATTAAATCAAGTGCCACTGAATCGTTGGCAAAACAGACTCCATAATCATAATAGGAATTACCTAATGTTTTAATTGATGGTATGTCTTCTTCTAAACAATAATAACCTTACTCTTCTTCCCCTTCTACCACTATACTGTATTTATTTAGTACAATAAAGTTTTACAAACAACATAATTTTTAATTCTTGTACCTTTTTTTAGGATGGTAACGGACTAATTGAATATCAGTTATTTATTATGAGAAAAATTGTTTCTATATTTGTCATATTCCATATTCATTAGGTTCTTAGTAATAGATTAATGATAAATATAGAGGTTCCACTGTACAGTAATATAATATATAATAAAAAGGGTTAGAAGTATGAAATAAAGTATATATAAAGTTAAACATTATGTACTTACTCAAAATTTCTACCAGTAGTTGCAGGATATAAAATTGATAATTTCAATTTCTTGTCTGGTCCAATTATAAAAACCTATAAAATAAATTCAAAAAATTTCAATATTAATTTTCATTCTATTTTAAAATTTATTTTTACATACAGCACGACATGTTAGTGGTAAACCCTTCTCATCCTTTTCTTTAGGATCAATCATGCCTAGTTGAACTGCCAAATCTCGTCCTTCATCTGATATAATAGGATATGGAAATTCTTCACTATTAAGTTCAGAAAAAGAACATATGTCCTAAAATATAATACATAATTTATTTCTTTAGTTAAATTTATTTAATTATTAAAAAAAACTTACTTTAATCCATCCCTTGTGGCTATCAACATTATCACAGGAAAGAGCTATTAATTTCACACCACGTTTATTAAATTCAGGAACTAATTTTGCTACCCGTCCAAGTTCTGTTGTACATACAGGAGTAAAATCAGCAGGATGAGAAAATAGAATAGCCCAACTAAAAAAAAAACCAAACAATTTAAAAAAAATTTCACATAATTATCAAATTACATATTTAATTTTCATAATTTCTTTGTACCATAATAAGAATATTGTAAATTACTTAATTTTTATATTTTATAATTATTAAATTAATGTATATACATTAACATAATACATTGCTATTGTTAATTTCATATTAATGCACCATACAATTTATTTTATAAAAACTTATTTAAACTATAACAGAATTCATATATTTTTAATCACTATCAAATTGCAAGTTTTAAAATTGTAATTAAAANGGTCGAATGAGTGTTGCCAGCTAAAACACGTAAAAATAATATTAAAGTAGCCAAGACATAGCCAAATATTGTAGCGCCACATCACTAGCGGACATTTGAAATTTGCCGACTAGGACGGTCGGTTAACCGAGGGGTCGATTGATCGGGGGGCGGATAATCGAGGTTCTACTGTATATTCTAATTGAAAAAATATTTTTAATACATGTATTAAGTTTACTCACAATGAAAAAACGACTTTCTCATTATAATTATAAACGTTTATGATTCGACGTTTGTCCATTATATGGTGTTGTAATACGCTAAATTTAGCTCGATTCTAAGTAAAACGCGAGTTATTATTTATTGTTACATCGTCACAATGCACTTAAGTTTAGTACTGTCATACCCCCTGTACATCATGCTTTTCCTGTTAACAATTAAGTCATGCCGGTCATGTATATATATCTGTTCAGGAGAAAATTTTGAAGTCAGTATATAGTTAGACGGGACCATCTTCCCCTAAAGCTTTCCATCCGTTTGCGACTTTTATCTATCTAACACCGTTCTCGAGATTACGGAAGGATAGACGGACAACAGTGGGGATTTATAGATCTATAATTTTTTCAAATTGCCTCCCAATAAAGAAACTGAATCAAAAGTTATTTAATTAACAAAGATATTTTTTAAAAACGTTGAGATCAGATCTGTTGTTTAAAATTTTGTCTATTGTCAGTGAAATTGTGTACCGGTATGTAAAAGTATCCACCGTCGACATATAAAAATGACTTTTAATAGTAGAAGGTAAAAATTTTAAATATTAATAGAATTAACAATTTGTTTGAATATATTTTTGTAGTGAAATATAGCTTGCATTTAATGGGGCCCCATTTTAATTAATTTTTCATTATTTCTAATGGAGAAAATTGTTTCGGACTTCGAACGGTCCCTAGAATAAATTAAATTCGAAGTACGAGACACCACTGTTTTACGTACAGTAATTATATCTCCGATCAATTTGTTCGAAATACTCAGAGGGCGCTATAACACTTAAAATGGCGTCGATGTTAAACATGTGTCGTTTCTTAAAAAAGTTTAATATTAATTTAAACAGAAATGTAATTCGAATGTTTACGGATTTTACAAATCCTGACTTTAATCCCGATCACTTCTCTTCTACAAAACTTCATTCGGGTATCTAATTGTTTTTAAACGTAATATTTGTGTTTATGCATTTTGTACTGTACATAGAATAGTCACAAAGTTCGTATGCTTATTAATTAAAAGTTGTCTTTATGCTCCTTCTGTAAAAGTGCCTATATTTTAATAAATCAAACTGCATTTTGGAGTTTGATGTATTAAAATGTAGGCACTTTTACAGGGAAATTTCATGGATGGCCACAAAGCAAGGTCTTATTGTATTTTATTCAAAGGAAATACTACTAATAATAGATTTTCCAATTATTTTTGGCAAAATTTATTTGTGTATATCTGTAGATCTATTTGCAAAACATAAACATCAAAGATGAATAATGACAAATCTGAACAAGCAAAAACCTGGTCAGTCACTGTTGGAGTTATTGTTTTACTGGAATGGTGTATATACTGTATTTTTTAAATTAAATTTTATCCATGTGCATACCTGTTTTTGTCAAATCATCAATTAATCATATTTCAACTGTCATTTGTAATGTTAAGAAATTATTTTTGTAAATGCATTAATTAATTAATGATTTTTTTTTATTTTCAGAAACTAAAGATAATTTACAGAATGACAATGACAATACATCACAGAATTCACTTTATCCAGAACACATTCCAACTTCTATCTTTCAAAAAATGTTGCTCACTATTGGTTCTGCAACAATGGCAATTGCAGATCCTTATCGAGATGGTAACAGTTTGGAAAATTTAAATTTAACTAATGTAATTCTTAATTTGTTTCATGTATTATTATAACACTAACATTTGAGAAAGCATGTGTATTCAAAATAGGATTTATTTATTATTTTCATTTATAGATATGGTTGCAGTCTTAGGAGAAACAACAGGTTATTTAGCTTTAAAAAATATACATAAAAAGATGCTAAAAGATCCAGAAGGACAAGCTATTCTTAGGTATATAATAATTGCATTTGTTATAAATTCATATAAAATTTTAACCTGTTATTTAGCTAATAATCTACTACATGAATGTTTAAATTTTAAATGAAATTTAAAATTTAAACATTCATATAGTAGATTATTTGCTAAATACAGTTCATTCAAATTCATAAAAATATTATGCTTTAGTATTTTTATACAACTTTTGAACTTCAGATTGTTATAGTATGTATCTATAAATATCTGTTAGAATTAAATCTTTGAAACAACCAGAGAAGTGATAGTGGCCCCATTAAAAAATTGTTTAAAATGTTACAAAAGTGTAGCCGAAAGAATAATATAATTATCCATATAACGAATTTTAGTATCCTTATTACCAATTAAAATTACATTTATAAAATTAATAATTTCACAACTTTATGGGATTATCACACCTATACAGGTTGTGCTGCATAGCACCAAAATCACCACTTGGCAATATTTTTATTAAAGTGGCGATAGAAACCTTAGTCCACTTATTTCAACATTCAGGGTGAAATTGAATCGTAAAGCACGCTTCAGCTAAAGCGAAAAATTTAGATATGACAGAACCTGTGAAATAGTGTTTAAGCATTGTGATCAAATGTGTTATTTTGAATTATTCATTAAAAAGTTATTCAAAAATGATTCCTATTTCTAAGTGACCACTTAACATGTTACTTTTACTTTCCAAACTCCAAACCAATAAGGCTACTAGCACCTGCATTGATTAGTAAGTAAAACTGGTGGTGAAAAAATTTAAAACTGGCAAAATGAATGGCAATTTTTTAAAATTTTCCAGAGCAACAACTGCACATATACAGCCTTTTCTAGTTACTAATTTATATTATATTTGTTAAGAAGCATTTCAGACTAATGGTTTCTCTTCAGTTGGCTTTTTTTGATGTTTCCAAATAAATTTAAAGCAAAAACTGACTTTTATAACAATTATTATACCACACATTTTGCTGATAATTATCCTTAAACTACATTGTATAGAACTGAATTAACTTAATTAAATTTTTCAACTAAACATTTTTGTTCTTATCTTCTTTTCTTCTTGACTTTTAATTTGATACTATTAAAAACTATTAATATATAATTTTTAATAATTACTGATTTTTATATAAAACCCACTTATTTCTTTCATTCAAAACAACTTATTTTCAATTCATTCTTTTATCCAACTTTGTTCCAAATACGTTATTATTAAACTACTTTGAGTTTAAACCACTCCAATGACACTGTTCTGTTATTGCTTGTTCCTTCTGCCCTATTGTCCAAATATTTGTCTAATTTCAAACCCTCATTATAATTTTGTTCTGAACAACTACAGTATATCCAAATTTATAAACTAACCTTCTTTAAACAGAAGGTGTAGTTTATAAATTTGTAAACATTGAAAAAAGCCAATTGAAGAGGGACTATTGGTCCAATATGCATCTTGACAAATATAATAAAAAGTAGTAATAGAAAAGGCTGTTATGTATGACAAGCCCAAAAATTGTGAAATTATTAGCATTATTATTAATTAAAATTACAATTATAAAATTAATAATTTATGGTAAAAGCAATGAGATAGGAAAAAAAGGAAACAATTTTAGCACATACCTTTGTATTTTACTATAAAATTTAAAATATACAGAATAATAACTGTTAAATAATATAAACAGAAATTTAAATGTAGCTTATTATTATTATGAACAATCATAATAAAAACATTTAATTACAGGGATAAGCCACGAATTAATAGCGAAACTATTGATTTAAGGTTTTTACAAAAACTTCCAGACGGAACTTTAGGTCACGCTTATTTTTCCTTTCTTAACAAAAATGTAAGTTTTCAATTTTATTGTTTGAAATAAGGTACACAGAAAATGTACATAAATGTAATATAATAATAAATTCTATCTTCCTTATTATGATTTCAATTATAATTATATGTATTTCAAATTATATTGAATCAAAGTCAATCATCATTCACTCATTTAAAATATTTATATAGTTAGTTTTATAATTTCCAAATAGTTTCCTAGGAATTCCAAAAAAAATTTTTTTGGAATCCCTGTAGGAAGTAACTATTTGGAAATTATAAAATTTTAATATAAAATAATTGTCACCTATAAATACTTCCATTAAGGTGTTAGGAATTTTAAATTAGTCAATAATACAGTACTTTAATATGCACGTATACAAGAGAAAATTGCAAAAGTTGATTTAAGACTATACAATTTGAATAAATATCAAATTAAATTAATTTATATTTCAGAAAGTTAGTCCAGATACTCGACAACCAGTTCATTTTGTTGACAATGTAGAATTGGCTTATGTAATGCAAAGATATAGAGAAGTTCATGATTTAATTCATGCTATATTAAACATGCCTATAAATATGATGGGAGAAGTTGTCGTTAAGTGGATTGAAGGCATTCAAACTGGCTTACCTATGTGTATTGCAGGTGGAGTATTTGGACCAATAAGATTTACTAAAAGGTAAAATTTCATTTATTCTGAAGCTCAGAAGAAAAAATTTTTTAATAGTTTGGTTTTCATTTTCCTTCGTAACTGGTTTAATTTTAAATTATAAATACTAATAATTACATATTATGACAGGTATAATCCATGTGTGATGCAAATATGTTCTACCATTGTGTTAAAAAATATTTGAATTGCAAGATTATACAGAGCAAAATAATAATAGTAACAGTTATAATTTTAGAGACATAAAATTATAAATTTTTAAATTTTTTTCAATAGAAGAAAACAAAATAAATGAATAAATATTGCAGGATAATTCTAATTATTATTGTCATTCTGTACAATTGTATACAATTGTTTAAACATTTCCAAAATCTATTTATAAATGGCATATCAATTAAACTTTTGCAATTTGATTGCATTTTTTGAAAATGTTTGTGACTAACAACTAATTATTATTTTTTCCAGCCAAAGACAAAAATACCTGATGACTTATTTACCTTGGGCCTTAGAATGTTCGTATAAAGCAAAATTCTTTATGAATGTATATTATGAACAACGTTGGGAACAGCCATTAGAAGATTTATATAAAGAGTTAAACATCTTAACTCCACCAACTTTTAAGTAAAAGTTTTGAGACTACATAATTATATATCATTAAATGCATTGTAAAAAGAAAATCAAATGTTTACAATAAAATAATTATATTAATACATGACATATTTTTTATAACATTAAAATCAGAATTAGAAATAAATATATAGTATTTATATGTAAAGATATACCTGAAATTTTAACTTCGAAGAGTTGAAGGTCGTCCAACAAAGCATTTGCGTAGTAGCTGTATTGGTAAACCCAAGGTGCATATAGCTGAATGAGGTATAGCAACTACACTGCCATCTACATGATTATATGCATAACCTCATATTCTCTATAATACACTTCATAATACCTACACTAAATATAGTCATCAATGATTGGAGGATGGTGATTGGTGGAAAGTTTGTACATAACAACTTGCATGGTATGTGCTTCTGTTATATATATATATATATATTCCACAGGTTCAAGATTGAGTCCTCCTCTTTATACTTGATGGTTTTGATTTTTGGGCCACCCTGTAGATCTCTATTAACTCCAGATATCTGATATGTGATACATGATCTATCCACTGTTCTATGTATAATTTTGGCCCAATTGAAATGGACCTTCATGTCAGGGTTCAATCCCAATTCATACTGTCAAGTTCTCATGATCCCTAATCTTTTAGGTTGGCATTTAACTCCTTGATCTGAAGAACATACACACATAATAGATTCAAGATGAAGACAACAGGAATTTAACAACATTGTAAAACAGGCAGTCAGTCATGGTTACAATAAAAAAATCATCAAAGGGCTCATCAAGCATTATGCATAACATGATGCTTGATGAGTCCTTTCTAGCTCCCAACCTGCTCCAGATATATATAAGGTGGTAACATATAATGCATGATTAACTTCTATACACAGAGAAACAGCCTGCAACTACAACACCAATATGGCCCTCAAAAGGAGCCCATCCATATTTAATCTAATTAAAAATACCAAAGATCTGACAACTTGGCAATATTCACCAGTGATATATTCCATCCCTTGTATAGACAAGAAATCCAATGAAAAATTAGAATACATAGGAGCCACGTCAGCACATTACCACCTGTCTAAAGGAAAAGCTGACATATCAAAAGGCCTTGTAGACATATGCCAGGGACTCAGGCAGAACCTGTAGAGGAGGACTCAATCCTGAACCTGTGGTGTGTATGTATATATATATATATATTCCACATACCACACAAGTTGCTATGTACAAACATTCCACCAATCACCATCCTCCAATCATCAATGATTATGTAAAGTTTATGATTCATTCCAAAAATGTGCAATTCGAATTTTAGAACACCAGCCTGAGAACGTCCTTTTAAAAACAGACAAAAACATTTGTTTCTCAAATGAGTACAAAGTGAGTAGTTCTTTTATGCAGGTTCATTGGTTTTGTGTAATCTTGGATTAATTTACCATAATGCACATTCTGTTTTTTTGTCATTGCTGACTTTGATTACTATAAATAGTTACAAAAGTATCATCATAAAACATTATTATACTANATTATATATATATTATAGAAAGTTTACTGAGAAACTATTAAAGAAGATAAACTATAAGTGCGCATTATACGTTAAATATTTGGATTTTCTAATTAAATATATGTTTAATATGTTTTATTATATAGAAAACCTATTATTTTGATAACAAAACGTTGATATTAATCATAAATTATCGAATTTATCCGACCTCAATTTGATCTAAATATGCTTGAGGCTCAATAAGACATAGGAAACTTTAGAATAGAGGCCCCTTTACAACTGTATAGTTTTTTTTCTTTCTTTTTTTTTTTTAAAGAAATAGAGATTATCGATCGTTATCGATGTAAAAATGTTTAAATTTTAAAATGGGAAATTTATAGCATTGATATAAAATGCAAATTGCTTAAAGTTTAAGTGCAAGTGTCATTTAAAAGTCCTCATTTTAGTCGAGACGATTTTCTTTCTATTTTTTTTTTTATGGATATAAAGAATTCAGAAATCAACGGAAATTGCCAGATATTAGTTTTGATTCCTGAGAAAGATGCTGAATATTTAATGGTGTTCGTACATCCTTTAGGGCGTTGTCTCCGAATGTGTTATCTAGAGATTGGGTGTGGTTGAGAAATTGCCATCTTCCATCCTTCCACAATGATTTCGGTCAGTCAGATGAAAATCCATGGGAAACAAAGTTGTCACTTTTACAGAAGAACAGCTCGAAGACTATCAAGTAAGCTCCCTTTCTTCCCACATTTTTTTAAAATAATAATTAAAATATACAAGTTTATTCAATTAGTACCATAAAGCAATTTTGTCCCTTATGTACACGTATAATTTTAATGTATTTATCATGTATACTATTGTATAATTTATAAAATAATTAACATTATAGGACTGTACATTTTTTACTAGGAAGGAAATATTGAGGTATTTATACTCATTCTGTAATTGTACGTATATTTAAAATAATTAATTAAATATTATGTAAATTAAGGGTACAAAAGAGGTATCGAGAATTAGACCCTCAAAACGTTCCTCAGGTTATGACAGGAGATGAAGCGCACACAGTTGTTGTTTCTTTGGAGAAAGTGGAGAAAATGCCTGAACTTAAGGTAATGTAAAAATAAAAACACTACTTCTAAAATATTAAACTCTTTCTTTAATAAATTAATCAATGTATTATCTTTTAGGAAAATCCATTTCGTCAGAGAATATGTAAAGTATTTTCCCATGATGGAAGTGGTAACATGACTTTTGACGATTTCTTGGACATGCTTTCGGTGCTCAGCGAACAAGCTCCGAGAGATATAAAAGTCGTCTACGCTTTCAAAATTTACGGTGAGTTAGTAATCTACGTTACGATATAATAAACACTCGGTCTCTAAGCCAAGGATAAATCATTAGAAGGATAGATTAATAAATGAGGGACAAGTAAGAGTGCCTATATGAACACCTTCGTTTTCATTTTTTAACTTTTTCAAGCTTGGTATGGCTGATTATTATTCATTTAATCTGTTAAAAATAGGTTTACATTATCTGATAATGCAAGGTTTAAAAAAAAGACGTAAACACGACACAGAAAATGACTGGTGGTTTATAGGACGTACTTCACTTTTTTAGCCAGTATAATCTACGTGTAAAACGTAATAGTAGCCTAAGCTTACATGATTAAAGGAAAATTATGTATTACATATGTCTACTGCATACAGCAATAAGTTGGGAAGCTGACAGTCACCTCAGAAACCTCACCCCTCTGTAGCTAGGACACTGTAAACTCTACAAAAATGATGGATTTGTGAGGTTTATATAATGTGAAACCTATTCCTAAGATAGTTGATATCGTACAGGTTTATATAATGTGAAACCTATTCCTAAGATAGTTGATATCGTACAGGTAGTATTAGATTTCCAGTGTTGTCAAGCAAATATTTGTGTCTGAGACACCCGATTACCCTAGACCCTAAAGCCACGTTTAAACTGAAATTTGTGTATTTATTCAACAAATAGCATTTAATATGTAAACTTTATTAAATGAACCAAATGTTTACTAAAAGAAATAAACTAAAATCTACTCAAAATGCTTAAAATATGAATTTTTTTAGTTATAAGTAATACATTTAATATATTAAAACAGAACTTTCCCTGTTCTATTTTAATTACTTATTAATAAATTTCATATATATTATAGACTACGATGGAGATCAATTTATAGGAAATTACGATCTTCAGCAAGCTGTGGTGGCTCTAACTAAAAATGAACTAACGCCCGAAGAAGTGCAGCTTGCCTGCGAAAAGGTTTTAGAGGAGGGTGACGTTGATGACGATGGAAAATTATCATTTATGGAATTCGAACACGTGATTTCTAGAGCACCGGATTTTCTCAGGTATTAATTTCAATAATTCAAATAATCTGTCCATTAAATTATTATTTAAACAAAAACATTTCTTATTTTTTTATAGCACTTTTCACATAAGAATCTAAAGAATGGATCTAATAGTTCTGGCTGGACCAAGAATCAACATATCAGTATTAGAATAGGATTAACAGTTTAAATTTAAAAAGAATTCGACACGGTTTAGAGAATTAGAATATTAAAATTAAAGTTTAATCTTCTAAGCTACGTTTAGGTATATTTTACCCTACATAAAAGTTTAAACAGAATCTAGTCATACAACATATTTTTTCTCATTAGCTATTATAAATGTCCAAAAATATATTTTTTAAAAAACGTAGGAACTTATCTTCATTGAGGTTACAGAGAAATGGGTCATGGATCTAATGTTCGTCTTGCGAGACACGTTTAAAAATCACTAATTTAAAGAATGTTAAAAGAATGAAACCTGAAAAATATATCATTTTATGTCTAAAGTATACATAAACGTCTCTAATTTATAAATAAAAATGTTTCTTTCACCATTGAAAATCATTACATAAAGCGATTTTAACGTTGAATTATATCAGCGCATAACAAAGAAATTACTCATGCTTATAATAAGTAATGCTTTTATGCTTAACCCACGCTAATGAGAAGCGATTATTATGAAAAAAAAAATAATAATAATAATAAGGTTATGATTCTAAGAATATTCCCTTTCGTAGAAACATGAGAAATTAAGCATTGATTCCATTAACACGAGCTCGAATGCATTTTAATTTTTCTGCTGTATATAAAGGTATTTAAAAAATACTTTAACAAGACTGAATAATTTTTAAATTCGTTATTCAAAGGGACGTAATAATAAAAATTTGAAATATTTATTTTTAGTCGTTCAAAACTCGTTTAGAAAAGCGACATGAAAGATCCAAAACTATGTCACTTGGCACGACATCCAGAATGTAAAAAAAAAAACTTGTTAAATCTTACAAAAAAAATATCCCTAACATTTTTCGTCTTTATTTTAAATAATATTCATCATTATTGTATTTTAAAGATGCTATCTGTATTAACCTTGAAAGTCGCAATGTTAAGGACAAGGACAATTCTATAGAAAAAGGATGGTCGCATCACGACCGTTGTGATGTCATTCAAGGGAAAGTTTTTAACCTATTGTCTCCGAGACGACATTTTTAACCTTTATCTTACCTTATACTTTCACTTAAAATTACGTAATCCTCTTACAAGCTATCCAATTAAAGTTTATTTTATTTTATTTTATTCCTGTTTCTGATATATCTGTCTGTCTGTCCTCACTTTTTCCAAAAAACTAAACATATTTAAATCTTCTGTACATGAATACAGTTAAATAAAGTTGAAAAATTCTATCGAGTGAGCTTGATTTATCCTCTTAGCATCGATTATTTACTTCTTTTTTTAAATAAGTTAACTTAATATAACTTATTTATATTAAGCAACAGGAAAGAACACGAAATTAGCATATTATTCAGCGGTACAGAGTTCTATCTTAGGTTTAAAATTATAGAAAAAATAAAAAATAAATAAATTCGCTTCGTGTCACTTCTGCATATCAAAGGTCAAAGTTCAGCGGGCCGAGAAATCCAGTTTGCTTTTCAGGAAGGAAATATATCTTTAAAGGAAAAAGTATTTCGGATCTGTCATATAATGGTGTTGTTTATAGACACGTTAACTGAATTTTTGAATATGAAAAAAAATATATATATATGTATATATTATTTATATGTTTTTAGAATACAAAATAATAATTATTATAATATCGGTATTCTTGGCATAGATTTGATTTATAGGTATCTATACTGAATATCAATAAGAATATGTGGAATTTTCCTCGATTTTAATCCGAATTATTTATAATTTCATCCAGCAATATCCAGTTATATTAACATTAATAATAGCGAGGTTGCGGCCGAAGTTTTCATCTGTAAAACGTGAACCTCGAACGTCGAGCGCCGCATCTTATAAGCGGCGCTCGACGTTCGACGTTCACGTTTTACAGATGAAAACTTCGGCCGCAACCTCGCTATTAAATTCGATTTTACTGGATAATAATCGATTATTATTTATCCGGGAAGATTTAACTCGTGTTACTAATTTTAAAATTTAAGAAACAATGTCATAGTGTCGTAGAAAATGATGCGATGATTAATTTAGATTTAAGATAAACGATTATTTTAAGCTTTTTTTCTTATGTTTATCGAGGAAATAAGACTATTTTTAACATGCTAATTATTAGACATATTTATAATTAGCTAACCTTACAACAGGTATGCCAATTAAGAAAATTTACTATGGGATGTCGGATATTTTATCCTCTTTTTATCTTTCTATCGACCTATTTTATTCATTTTAAAATTTCGCCAACATTCTTACCTTTACATTTCCTTACTTTTATATATAAATAAATAAAAATTAAAGAATGAATTAATCTAACATCACTTATATATTTCGATTTAAACACTGAAGAGGTTATTGTAAAAAATGATCTAGAACTTGTGACTCAAGATCCCATTTTCAGATCTGACATATCTGATGCTATTTATCATCTTTCTATAATGCACAATGACGCAATTAACCTTACAGGCAGACATCAGTTGTATCGGGGACCCGGATCTATCCAAGACCCCGTCTCAAGGCTAACAAACACTTACTTGGGGGACCTTTACGTCTTACCTACATAACTGACAATATATATATATATATATATAAAGTGTAAATCCACGTAGAATTTACATATATATATATAATCCCTCTATCGAGCCATTCGTCCTTATCAGAACACAAGAATTTAGCAAGGGAAAGGTATTTAAAATTGCGATTAATATTTAATAAAAACAGGAAAAACTCGACTCATCAGTCATTCTCCTTCTCACTTTACAATATAAAAGATCCTTTATTAATTTTCCTTTTCCTTTATGTATTAACTTTCAACGCATTCCTGCATAAACAGGAAACAAGAGAGTACGCGATTCAAGTTTTCTTCTTCTTTTTTTTTTTTTCTTTAACGTAAGGTGATTTGTTCTGGAAGCTAGTAAAACTTGTATGTGTCATCCAATTTGAGGCGACAGAAGGCACGTGAAAGAGAAAGAGGGTCAATAGGTAGTGTCAGTACTTGCCCTTAAGAGACTCGACCTTCTCTCGCGCACAAAACAGGTACACCTATTGCTGCCAGCTACTCTCCTAGCTTATTCCTAGCAAAAGACAACCGCAATGACTACAAGACTGTATAAAGGTATTTAAAAAATACTTTAACAAGACTGAATAATTTTNTTACTTATAATAGATATTTTATTACAGTTATTATCGTATTATGCTATTTAAAATAATTAGACAAGCTTTCTGATGGAGGAGTTTCCGGAAAATATGAACAATTTTCTATATTTATATATTAAGCAATATTTTATAGTAACGCCTTTTAAGCAAACTTTTCACTTTAAAACTCCCCTTTTTGAGTCTATTTAAAAAAATATTATTATTTTAGAAAAAAAAGCTATAAAATGCAAAAAAATTAATTAATTTATAAGCAAAAGAATTTTAAAAAATTAAATATAGGAAGGACCCTTAATAGAAAAATTAATTTTTCAATTAAGGGTCTTACACATATAATTAATGTAAAATTAACAATTTTCCTATTTCTTAAGAGAATTTTTCCTGTAACTGAGAACGGGTGCTTAAACTTTACTTAACCTGATTCTGTAAGAAATAAAGGGAATTAATTTTAAAAAATAATACCTTTTTGAAGACATTTAATTAAAAAAAATTATATATAATCTTATATAGAATTAAATTAATAATAACAATAAAATTTTCCGATACAATTAATTTTTTTTGGTCCTTCAGACATGTTTTTAACATAATAAAAAAACCTAGATACATAAAAATACTTCCGGCTATTTTTTTTACTTCGATATTACTCAATAAGTTTATCAGGAAAATTTCCTTCTATGTTGAAATTTAAAAATTCTCTTAAAAATTTTAAATATTTCGGTAAATTACTATACTAATCGTTAATTTGAATATTAATAAGGTGTTTTGTAATATTTTAAAATAGTTGTTACTTCTAACAAACTTCTTGTTTAAAGAAAAAATTAGGTCAGGAACGAAGATGATAACTAGTAGAGGATAGCTTTTTTTTGTTTTGTTTTGCTCGAACAATATTATTTCGCAAGTTTTTGGTATTGCTGCAACTTCTCAAAAATCTCATCCGTGACAGCTTCTTATTGTTATTGCTTCAGATCAGAAATTTATTTTAGTAGGCCAATATTCTAATGGAATCTAAATAAATAAAAGATCCTTCAACTTTATTCAGTTCAATGAAATAGTTTCTATACTTTTTTTTTTCTTTCTTTCTTCAGGTAACAGAGCCCAGAGGGATGCCATCTGCTCTTCTGGCGATGGATTCTATCCTCACGAACAATTCTGCGATTACTATTATGAATGTGAACAAGGTGTTTCTAGAGTAAGAACTTGCCCAAATGGATTAGCATTCTCTGGAAGAAATAGAGGATTGGTTGATAATTGCGATTATCCTCATCGAGTTGGATGTTCCGAAAGAGGATTACCCTTGGGTCGTGAGTATTTATAAACGTTACTTCATACTTTAAAAATTTTTTTTAAATTCTAATAAGTTATTTTTGATAATAGAAGCGCCAATTAGTACAGAACATTGTCCGTGGCAGTTTGGACTCTATCCACACGCGAAAAGCTGTACCAGATATTGGCAATGTTGGAATGGTACAGCCACAATCCATCTATGTCCTTTATCGCTTCTCTACAACGAAGCCATCCATTCTTGCGACTGGCCCGATAATGTTCCCGATTGCCAAAAACATCGTAAGTATAACTATCGAATTATTACAAAAGGTAGAGAAAGACTTAAATTATTATTTGTATTTATAGCTATATGTAAAGATACATCAAATGGAAGAGTATCCATTACAAAATCTTGCGTCAGATATTGGCAATGTGTTGGTGGCTATCCACGTTTGCAGAGATGTGCTGCAGGGTTGGCTTTCAATTCTATCAATTTGGCTTGTGAATTAGCACAGATTGTTCCTGGATGGTGAGCTTATTATTATTATTATTTTTTTAAATAATTAAATATAAATGGGTTTTTTTATTGATATCTTTTAATTTCAGTGAACCTGCTGGAAGTGTTCGTCCTGCTGAAAGCTTCGGACCAGCTGCACCTAAACCAGCTACAGATTTAGATAATAATTTCGACGACGAAAGCTAGTTTTGTCTACAACAAAATTTTAATTTGATCAATTTAAATTTGATCATAATTTTATAGAATGTAGCATTATTGTATTTTGACAATTTTTATTAAAAAAAAATTTAATATTCCAGGAATTTTATTTTGAAATAAAATATAAATTCCAGAGAGAAATTTTAAAATCGGGTCCATGTGAATTTTTAAAAATTGTATTTTCCTGATGTATTTAGGAAGACTTTTAATGTATTGTTTATTTTCAATAAAATGTTTTTTAATTAAAAATTATATTATTTTCTCAGATGTGTGTGTGTGTATATATAAAATCTGATGGATTCTTTCTACAGAGCTCTAAAAACCAACTCTTTATTCTATAAATTACAATAATAGAAACATAGCAAATTAATGCTCAATTTTTTCTCCTCCTCCTCTTTAGTATGTTGGATGTTGCCTTTCATCCATTGTAAACGCTCAATTCATAATATTAACTTACAAAATGTAAACTTCATAATGATAAAATGTAATAATAAATATTGTTATGACTAATTGCTGTATTCATTATCATAAATACATAATAATGATTACATCAATTATTCATTGTTCATAGTATCTTCTCATACAAATAAAATATTCAAATTATTTTTAACATATTTCTTAACGATTTAGTTATGTAAATATTTCAAAATTCTGGAAAATTTTATCTTAATAATTTCCTTTATATTTCCAGTTTTAGTTTCGTGTATAACGCATACTTTTTCTCAAATATTGCTTTGAACAATTAAGGGTGTAACGTGTTTTCTTCGGCCGTTAACTTTTTATATTAGTTTTATAAAGAGAAGCATCCCTGGTTGACACAAATTCTTTGACAAATTGAAAATAGATGTCAACTGTTTTCGTAGAAATTTCAAACAAGGAAGAAATGTTACGTTTTCTTATTTGTTATTTGGAATTTCTAACTAACAATTCTATCAATTTGGCTTCTGAATTATCTTGAATAGTGTTACAAGAATTACAGAATTGATGGAATAAGGTAATGCACACTCCAGCGATATGACAAGGGGGATGCTTCCCGGAAGGGCTTTTTAATTGGAAAATGTCCCATAGTCAGGTGTTAGAAACGTTAAGAAAACCCGGAAAATGATACATGTAGCCAGGTGCGAACCCAAACTACCTTACCAGTGTTCGGTGGTGTCCATTCACTAGGCCACTGGCGGATATCTTATTTATAAGACAAATTAGGTCCAAAAAGTTTGAAAAATTATTGTTAAATTTATAAAATTATTAATTATAAACTAAATTAAAACAGGATTACAGAATTTATGTTAATAATTGTTAAGATTAAAACATTAAGTTACTCATTTATTGAAGCAAAGTCTTAGCGAATCCTCTTCTAAGTGACTTATAAAATTCACTTTGTTCTCAAAATGTTATCAGAAAAAGTATGATATACAGTACAGGAGGAGCAAGACACTACTAAAATCGAGAGCAACTTTAAATTAAATAAATTAAAGATATAATTACAGATTGTAGCTACAATTTTTGCTAGTGATTTATTTATTGGTTGTAGATAGCAGCACTGTAATATAAATTAAAGATATAATTACAGATTGTAGCTACAATTTTTGCTAGTGATTTATTTATTGGTTGTAGATAGCAGCACTGTAATATAAGTTGATTAAATATTAATTAACTTTATTTAAGGTAAATTTATGTGATTCATTCTCTTACAGGTAGTAAATTTATCAATTTTTGCAGTTTATTACTCAAGTTTAAAAAATTTAAAATGAAAAAAAAATGTATATATAAAGGACTAGTGATGCCTTTTTATATATAACAGGACATTAATCTATTATATAACATAAAATCTGTATTACACAATACTCCTCAATGTACTGTAGAAAGACTAAGATAATAATTAGTACAGAGATATTCAAATAGATAAATGAAAACAATTTGTGTTGGTCTTAAGTCCTTAAAAGCACAAATTTCTCTGCAAAATCATGTTTAATCCATCGCTAGTTATAACAGAAAATGTTTAACATTTACTAATTAAAATCACCAATAGAAAGTAAATTATACAGAGTGTTTGTAGATGTTCTCTAAAAATTTATTTGTTGGTATCAGTTTTGAAGTTGTTTAAATATACGTGTTAATATGATAATACATATTATCATCATCATTAACTGAACAAATGATGATAAAAGTTGTTATTATGTTATTAATAACCGACTTTTTTGAGAAATCTGGTATTTGCTAAAACTTCGTTTCTGTTAGAATATTGAAAAATCAGGATGCAGAACAATTTAACAATTAAAATATTCATTTATTCAAATAAATTAACTTTATATTTTTCTTATAAATTAAGACAATTTGTCTTATGTAGGATTATAAATAGATTTTTTTAAATCTTATATAAAAATAAATTACATTTATTCTTCAGTAAAGACTTTTTAAAAAAGTTATTTATGAACTTTTTAAAAAATATTCATTCTTATAGTATTAAATACTATTTTGCTTTTAAAATCTTTCAACAATTCAAAATTGAATGTAATTTTTGAATCATAAATGCTTCATTTTTATCTAGTAGAAATCCGTAAAATGATTTTTCTGAAAAATAAAAATAGATATATCTTAAAAATATTTTTAGAAAATTATAGTTTAAATTCAATAATAAAAATCAATTAAAATTTCTTTTTTTTATATGCTAGTAGTTTTTATATTATAATAGTATTAATAAAATAAAATCTTGATTCTATGAGTGAGAAAACATCTTTATTATTCTTAGTACAGCAAAAATGCTGGGATGTCTTTGGCTGGAGATGTGAGGCCTGCATCACGGCCCAAGGTCGTAATTTCAAACACCTTCTTTGATTTTTGCTGTATTAAGAATAATAAACACCCTGTTTGTGTCCTTCCTTTCTTGTGTTTTGTGTCGTCGCTACCGTGCCAGGAAAGCATTTCCGACCATGCATTGCTATGTGATTTCCCATAGTCTAGGTGTACTCTATCTCTCCTGAAAGTTTGTAACCAATGTACTGATACACCCTGTATAGTGTAAAATAATATACTTACTTACTACAGTAAGTAATTATAAATTATTTAAGTGTTATTTTTAAATGTAAAATAAAAAGAATTTCTTAAAAATTAATATGTATCTATATTGCACAAACTGCTTTTATAGATGTATTTGTGGCCGCCAGCGCCAGAGATCCTGAACACTGTCTGGCAACACTTGCCAAGATCACGAACTCTGTCTGGCAACATTGCCAACAAGAGTGGCTGGCAACGTCAAAAAAGAAAAGGCGCGAAAGTTCGTTGGATTTTGTCCGGGTGTTGCCCGAGGATGTCTGTGACAGTTCTAACCTTTTCTAATAAAGTTCTTTTTTGTTACTGTTCGTGTTTGCCTGCTTAATGTTAGATCTAAACATCAGTAGGATTGAATGACAAATATTTAAATAAATATTCCATTTTATTAGTCTTTTCTTGTATTTGCATTTTTAAAATGAGTCAGTTTATTATTTAATAAAATATTTTTTGAGACCATTGTCATTAAGTAATAGGATCTTCATCCTCAGATCCAATCTTAATATCAACATTGGAAATAATATGGATAAAACAATAATTTCAAAAAAATATTTTATTAAATAATAAGCTGACTCCTCAAAGATAATTAGAATCATGCTTTAGAATCATGCAATGTATTTTAAAAATTTTATATTTTTTGTGTTCAAGCAAATTAGTTCTAATTGAAAAAGCCTAAGTAATAAAGATGAAAGTATACTTTTCCAGTTAAGTTTTATGCTGATGGCAATGTTCTATATTTAAAATGTATATTCTTGTTCTTCTTTAAAGAAGGTCATTACAAATGACCAAAAACGTTAAAAGATAATTAAAATTATACTGTATTTAAAAGGTATCAGTGTGAAATTAGTAATATAATTAAAATAATTTAAATTAAGTAGGAAAATTAAATAAAAATATTAATAATTCATCTCTAAATATTTACCACATAGCATATGAATTGGAACTATTTCCAAAACTTGATACAGATCTTCTTGATTATGAACTTCTACAACAAGTTCTAAATGTTTTCTTATGTTATCAACATATTTAAAATTACAACTTGAAAATATCCATATCTGATTAGAAAGTGGAGATGAAGACTTTTTTGGATTAAGTACTAGAACCTAGGAAAGTAGAAAACAATTAGAATAAGTAATATCTAATAATTACATTTCAAAAATGAAGTCTTTGAATTTTAATCAATATCAAAAATATGCAATTTTATTTATAACTCATTTATAACAATGAATATGACAATTATTTATCCAGCTTCTAATGTATTTTATTACATGCAGAGATAAAAATGTTACTAAGTAAATTTAATAATTGTGCTAACGTTATTGTAAGTAAAAATATTTAGAGCTTTGTTATGAAAAAATTTATTTTAAAAGTATTTTATGTATTTTTTTTAAAATATGTATTTTTTTTAAATACATAAAAAAGACTAAAATGTCTTCATTTCTTTGCCATGTTCAAATCATCAGGAACAACAGTCTTCCATTGAAGAGATGACCTTTTATTAGAGGCTAAACTTTTTTGCATAACTTGCATAACTTGCAGAGGCATAAAAATGCCTCTGCAAGTTATGCAAGTTATGCAAAAAAGTTTAGCCTCTAATAAAAGGTCATCTCTTCAATGGAAGACTGTTGTTCCTGATGATTTGAACATGGCAAAGAAATGAAGACATTTTAGTCTTTTTTATGTATTTAAAAAAAATACATATTTTAAAAAAAATACATAAAATACTTTTAAAATAAATTTTTTCATAACAAAGCTCTAAATATTTTTACTTACAATAACGTTAGCACAATTATTAAATTTACTTAGTAACATTTTTATCTCTGCATGTAATAAAATACATTAGAAGCTGGATAAATAATTGTCATATTNATATAATTTTATAACTATATTATTTAATTTATAAACTATATTAATTAATAAACTATTTTGCATAACTTGCAGAGGCATAAAAAGTTCAAAAACAATCTTTATTCAAATTCAATTTGGAATTTCAAATCTGTTTGATTATTAAATATATTTGGAATTTTCTTTTGAAATAAAAATTTATGTATCCAAAGTGTTATAAAGATGAGACAAGTGCTTCTTTACTTTTGTTAAAATTTTACCACAAATTGTGAAAATCCTTTCAATATCAGTTGATGTAGGTTCAATGGTTTTGAGCACTAAGTAAAGTTTCTCTACATTTTCACTATGCTTGCATACAGTGCCGGCCCGAGGCAAGTTTTAAGATGGAGCGAGATCCTATTATGGCGCCCCCTTGGTTGCCCCTAATTTATACCCTTTAATTTTCTTTACCACTGAGGCGCCCACTGGGATTTAGCGCCTGGAGCGGCTGCTCCGTTCGCCCTATGGTAGGGCCGGTTCTGCTTGCATAGACATTTAAATTTCTTCTGTTTTGAAATGTACTTTTACTATTGTTTGAATACTACAAAAATAAAAAAATAAGTTAAGGTTACTATTGTAACTTAATTTTTTCCAAAGCTTCAAAGCCAAAAAATGCCAGAAATTTTCAAAAGTTTGAAACTTTGATTGATATCTCTCCTTCAACACATACACCAACAATTTAATAAGTAAACAAATGATAAGTACAAAAATGTGAGACATTTCTGGTTGCACAGAAAATGAACTACAAAATACTATAACATTAGCATAATAGTTTTGATTAGTTGAATTAGAATAATAACCACTGCAAATGGTTCATATGCATGTGTGTTTATTGTATTTTGTTATATTCTAAGTATTGTGCATATCAGTTAGGTTACAATGTAAATAACGTGATTAATGTAATTGATGACATGCCATTTTTCAAAAGCCTGTCACACTGGTTACGAAATACGACTTGAGAGATTGTTTCAATTGATATATTCTCTAGTTCAAATTCTTTAAGTCTGATGACAACTGTTTAACACATTTTTTGGCTAATTAAATTGGTTTTTGTGCTGGAGTTAAAACATGTCATTAATCATTTCAATAAAAATAAAAACCATTTATCTATCCAGCAAAATTCTTTAATAACTTAAAAACGTTTTCAAACGCATTAAGCGTTCATCCTCAGTAAACGTTTAATTAAAGCGTTCATCCTCAGTAATTTGAAAACGTTTTTAAGTTATTAAAGAATTTTGCTGGATAGATAAATGGTTTTTATTTTTATTGATTTTATTCTCCAGTAAGCAAGTATACTATTAATCATTTCTTCCAGTTGCATGATAAGAAGGATTATCATGATAAAAAGGGTTACCATGCAACTAGAGAAAATCAGTCCTTTATCATTTTAGGTAGGTAAGTATTTAAAGAATACCTACCTAATAATGTAGCAGTATTAGTAGCAGTAGCCTTTATCCTACCTAATACTGGTACATTAATGCTTTTATTATTTTTATGCAATATTGTTTACAATACAAAATCCTTTCATAGTGTAAAAATCATAGTCATCAATGAAAAAATTTTCAAAAGCATATGTTTCAAGTAAAAATTAAAACATAAATTAAAAATATTACCTCATGAAATAAACAGCACAAAAGAAATATTATTCCAGCACTAAATCGTGTTAAGGCACCTTGATTGCATAAAATTAAAGCATCGTCATCTTTGATTATCTACAGTATATAAAATTAAAAGATTAGTGTAATACTCAGTAATAAAATATTAAATGTTATAGGATAATTTAACCAAATGTTTTCTTATATAGATTTTAGATTATGAAATTTCTATAAATATATTGCCATTTAACAACTGTAAATTTAAAATATTATATTGAATATAAGGTAAATTTAATAAATATGATTTATAACTTTCTAAATCCAAATTTCAATTTCAAACATCTTGTCAAGCTATCAATAACTTTTCTTATTTAGTGAAAAATAGAGTTTTACATTGTTACAATTGCTATTTAATCTATTACAATGCAATTTAAGAACTGTATTGTAATAGTTTTCATATTTACTATTCAAACTGAGGAGTGTCTGATTAGGAATTTGCTTTACAATTTAAGTATTTTCATTTTTTCATTAACCAAACTTTGTTAATAATATAAATAATATATTACTATTATTAATGTTATTATTTTCCTTATGTTTTGCTTGTGTTAAGTATAGCAAGATTTGTTAATAACTACAGAATAAAAGTTATTATTAGCCTGTAAGTTAACTTCTTTAGCAGATATTCTATATAGTGCATGGAAAACATCAAGTGCGGGTAACTGTTTTATGTTGTGATTCATTATGAAACTACCTATTTTCCACTAAGTAGATAATAAGAAATTCTAACAGGAATAATTTGAATGGAAAAAATTAAGAAGTTATAAAACATGCTAACAGTTACACTTATTCTTCTGATAACATTCTGAATCTACAATTCACATATGATAAACAATGTCTTCAAAAATACAAAAAAGCTATAAGAAAAACCATTTAGTTAAATTATTCTATAGCATTTCATCTATAAATAAAATTTTATATTAATAATAAGAATAAATAAACATAAATTATTATTTAAAAGTTAGAAAATAATGCAGTAATTTAATTTTTCAAAAATGTAAAAATTTATACTTTAAAATTTAGTTTTTTTTAAATAGATCACTATATATTATTACAGTAAATCCCTGCTAACTTGGATTTAACATAACTTGGACAAACTCAGACAAGCTTCACCCATATTAGTCTAAGTTAGCAAGCATTTATTGTATTAAATTTTTTTTAGAAATTTAAACAATATTAAAAATCTTGTAATATCTAAAATTTGTAATATCTGAATTTGTTCAAATTATTGCATAGTAGTAGTTGAAAAATAATTTTTTCAAAATATAGAATATAAATTTAAAATATTGTTATAACTTTTACATTAATATGCAATTATGCATATGAAAGAAAGAAGAAAATGAACAGAGTGCCCTTAATTCTATAATGATCTAATTGATTAAAAACAGAAAAATTTTTACCTTTAATAACTTAATGCAATCTTCTACAATATTTATTTGATATTCAGTAACATCATAAATGAGATCAGTAACTGAATAACTTGCAAATAAAATTTTTCTTCCATAATGATTTTTTGACTTATTGAATGGTATTATCTGAGAAAATATTAAATTTCATATAAAACATAATATTGTCTGTATTTAAAAATATACAATCAAAAATGACACATCTATACACAAATTTCAATACAGTAATGTCTATTTTCAAAGTTTTAAACATACAAGGTGTGCCTATTAAGTTCACTGACTGAATTTATAAAAAAGAAAGTTTTTGACAGTAATGATTCAATTTAATATCAACCTTCAAAACATGCTCTTTTGTAATCTATACAAATTTCCACACACACATTAATAATTTATGTATGCCCTCATGAAAGGTTCTTTTTGAAATGCTGTCCAAAAGGCTGTTCTTCATTACAGCCTCTTGGAGTTTTGAAACTGTCTCTATTTCAAAGCAAATTTTAATTTGGAGAACAAGTAGTAAACTTAGGCTAGGTCTAGTGAGTTCCAGATTCAAATTAAAACTTGGAAAACAGGAAGTGATTGGAGAAATTTTAAATCAAATGTAAAAAATTAAGATAATTGCAGATATAATTATAACATTTAACTTACCTTCAATCTTTCAAAGTTTAAAACATTAACAATCTCATTAATTTCAGGATTATTGTTATTTATATCCATATTTACTAAAACTTCAAATTCTAACAATTCTGAATATAGATGCTTTTGCTGCTTTAAACGAGACCAACTCCAATTGTATTTATATTCTTTCCAGGTATCATTTAAATTCTAAGTAAAATTTTAAATAAATACTTCATTATTTTAAAAAATTTTGCAAATAATAATAAAATTCAAATAATGAAAATTAAGTAACTTTGATGAAAGGACTAAGTGAAAAAATACATTTATCTACTTAAGAATTTTCTTAAATTTTTGTAAACTTAAAATTTTTGTCCTGGCAATTTTTATTAAATCTAACTTTATTCAAGTTTAGATAATGAATATTTCTGTAAAAAGTTCTCCCTTACAAAATCTTAAATTCAACCACATCCACAATTGTTAACTTAAGTACATACAAGTATTTCAATTTATCAACAGTAATACTTACAAAAGTTGTTTTTTTTTGTGCAAATAACCTACTCAGTATTCAATTGCAGACTGGGGTTTAAATTATGACTGGGAAAAGCTTTCTAACAACAGATAAGGGTTATCAACACAAAGCACTGATAGGAGGAGGAGTGCATCCTCCTCCTCCTATCAGTGCTTTGTGTTGATAATCCCTTATCTGTTGTTAGAAGTTTCAAAATTTTCTACAGAGAGGAGGATGCACTCCTCTCTGTAGAAAATTTTGAAAATTCTGAGATGAATTTGGAGCAATTTCCTAGCTGGAAATAAACTAATTGTTTTGTTTTTTGAAAATAAAAACTTAATAGTCCTATCTGAGGTAATCTTAATTCAGCCTCCATACAGACTATAAAAGTAATAGCACCAAATTTTTTCTAGAGAATTTAAAACAGTAATAAAAGGTAAATTTTTATTTAATATAATTAAAATCTTCCAAATATAAGTAAAATATTCATTTATCAACTATTATCAGCTATTTGATTTAATGATAAACAAAATAACAATGTTGATTCTTACTGAGGTTGTCGCAAGTGGCACACTCAGGGTTTAATTTTACCAGGTACCAGAGTCCCTTGGCTTCCCTCTGGGTGCACCACTGATAGTCACAGAAAGAATATGAAATGAATAAATAAAACTTAAGTTAATTATGTTAATTACATACCTTTTTATTATTAATTACTTCGTTCCAAACATTCAAAATGTAAGGAATGCAAAATTTTGAATTATTAATATTCTTGTATTTTTGTCCAACTTTAATCCAGGATTTCTGACACACTACAACTGGCTTTTTCTGTAAATGATATTTGAAATAAATATAAAATAGAATATCATTCTGTACTAAATCATTAAATTGTTTATTGTCATTCAATGATAATATATTATAACATAATTTCTATTTAAAAATATTTCAAATTTGTTTTTTGTTAAACTTTGACCTCACATAAATTTTATAGTTTTAAATGAAAATCTATGTTATTTTTTCATGGCAATTACATCTAATAGTAAAAATTACTACAATATCATCACAGACATCTTCTGTACTTATTCCAGCAGGTACATTTATTGGAAAAATGAACATTTTCTATCACTTTCAGTGACCTTTATCAGGTTATGTTTCCATAAATACATTCTATACAAAATATAGCAATCTTTCACATTTTAAAATGTTTGTTTTTCTAATAAATGTACCTGATGGAATAAGTACAAAAGGTGTCTATAAGTTATAATTTTTTGAAGTTTAAAAATTCACAAAAGAATAATATTTAAAATAAATAGAAAAACAACTTTATGTTACAATGTTAGAACATTTGAAACAAGTGATATGTAATTTATAAATCAAAAGATTAATCAGTTTTATCCAGGCCTGGAAAAAATCTTAAGGATCTTTAGATCCCTGTAAAATTAATGTTACTGTTACTAACATAAAATGAAATCTTTCAGACTATTTTTTTTATTAATAAAGAAACATTTTATGTATTTTATGTTTAAAGAAAAAAAGGCAAAAGGTGTCCACTCAACCTCAAGCCCTAACAAGTTCTTTGTGGCCCCAACAATATAACAATACTTTCATAATAATAACTATTCCACAAAGCAGATATCCAATTATAGAAAAGACATAAATTTAAAAATAAGAAAAATATTTGCTTTAACGTATATATTTTTTCTGTTTAATGCAGATATCTTTTGGAAAAGAAAGGATTGTGGAAACTTAATTTAAATTAATCAATATAATTTTTAAAATAAAAGAAATGTATCATAAAACTCATAAATTTTGCCCTTTTATCACTACTCTTATTAATTATATGAGCAAATTTTATTTTTTTGGTGAAATCTAATTTATTATTTTTTCAAGTAAAAAAGTATATTATGAAAGAAGAGATGACCAAGACAAAACCTTTCTCACTTGTTTCTAGCTGTTTATACACAAGTATGAACGAAAACGTTTGTACTCTTGTATAAATGGCTTGTCTTGGTCATCTTAAAATAGTTCTAGTCCAAATGCATAGAAGAAAGAAGAGATAGTTTATTAATTTTGTGTCTCTTTTTTCTTGCTTGCTTGTTAAACGCTAAAACTGGCAAATATGATTTACTGAGTGTTGTCTGAGAGAAATTAAATTTTATACTTGGTTTAAAAAATTGGAAATAAAAAGATAACAAATTTATGATAAATACTAGTAATTTGTTTTTTCCTTTTTTTGGAAGGATGTTGGTCTGGAATATGAACAAATATACAAGGGTATGGATCCTTCTCTTCTTCCAAGAATGGAAAAAGAGCATATTTGAAAACTCAGGTGAAGATAATTCAAGAAAGATTTTGGTTGGATAAATTTGAAAAATTCTATTGTGCCTTACGTCTTTTCTTGCCCCCCTTCATCACGTGGTGGGTCCGACTTGGTGGAGAGGAGTTGTGTAATCCCGGGGTGTGTAACCGAGGGTGAGTGTTTTATTGGAGGGTGTGTCTCAAGGAGAAGTCAGAATGGAAGTAAGGAGAGGACGGGGAAGAAGAAAAGTAGTGGTGGTGGTAAAATTGCCTGGGAAAGTAAAGACTGTGCAACCAAGTTGTGTGGAGATTGACGAAATTTTTTGAACTGTTTTCTGCCTAGAGGGAAGAAAAGGAAGATATTTATTTCAAACCCATTTTGTCGATATGTTTTATGTCTTCACGTTTTGGGAGTTTCGAGCAGTATACTGTCGGGATATTTGATGTTAACAATATTCGGTATACTAGATTTTCGGGCTCCGTAAGTTTCCGTGTCTTAATTTTTTAGAAGTACTGTATGCTCCCAGACAAAATTAAAGGGTTATTTTGTAAACCAGGATAGTTGTCTTTGTCTAGTCCCTACTGAATTCAGTGGATTTCCCCTGCCAAGTGCCTGCTCCATCAAGCACACTTGTTCTAAATTCTCCCTTTGTAGAAATCACTTAAGTTCAACATGTCGATTCGTTCTCATGTTTTATACTCTCACACTATTTTATCAAAGACATATCAGTGTTTTCTTAAATGATATAAGGAATATACTTTTAACAGTGAGTAATGTTGAAAAAATGTTAATGTTTTCAACCAGGTTGATCTTAGGATTTACATTCATCTATTGTTTTAACCTGAGACTCTCTCTTTTCTAACAATTCCATCAAACATGTCCTTATACAGGCATGAAGTTTATACCTTTTTCTTAAATGGCTTTATGAAAAACTTTTTTTCCTTTTTTATTTTTAGTGTAGTTTCAGCCCACTTCTGGAGCCCCACACATCTATTAAGTAGCTTCGTTGGGTAGCCCTTTTATGAAAAACTTTTTTGACAACAAATTTTTCACAGTTGTTTTTTGATTGCCGCTAGTGTATTTAATTTTTTTCTCATTAAAGAAGTTTTGTAAAGATTGTAAAGACCGAAATAAATGGTAATCGGATAATGCTGTCTAATGAATAGAATGAATGGAATAAAACCTCTCATCCAAGATCAAGTAAATTTTGCCAGCTCTTCATTGACACAAAGTTTAGTATTGTCCTGTTGAAAAATGACACTTTTCCAGTTGATCAGTTTCAGATGTCTTTGTTCAATTGTTTCATTTCATCGATCTGGGAGTAATATTAAGCTGAATTAAATGTTTATAGTTTGCCAGAAGTTTATAATAAACAATCTCCTTTCAATTATTTTTAATTGTCTACTTGGAACTTAATTTATTAATAGAACATAAGCTGGTGTTTAAAGATTGACACAGCAATGAGAGTTAGTTCAGGAAAGAACAAAATTTCTTTATTATATCACCTGTAGTAATAGTTTCTGTACACATATTACAAGTGTTTCGGGCTATCATGCCCCTCATCAGCAGTACTACTACCACCACAAACTAAAAAGTAACAAGTAACAAGATAAGTTATTGTATAAGTTAAAAATCTCCTTTCAATCCTACCAAATACACAGCATAACTTTATTGGATGTAATCTGGCTTTTAGAGTGGATAGCAATAGCTCATCTTGTTTTCCGCAAGACCTTTTTTGTTTGACATTTTTGTATATAATCCACTTTTCATCTCTCATAATTATCTGATTCAAAAACTGCATATTTTCATTGCATTTTAATAGTAAATTACATACTGAGACATGGCTCAAATGTTTTTTTTTTTATATATCATGCAATACCCAAACATTATAGCAACTGATGTAAAGATGTTTCAAATGTACACACTGGGCCAGTTCTGATAGATGTGCAGTGTGTGCATGCACACACGAAGGCAAACCTTAGGGTGGCTGATTGAATTTTATTTTTTAAAGTGCACTAATATAATTTAATATTATTTTAATATAATGGTCAGTGATGAAACAGATTGATATTTGCATAATGAACAATGATAAACAGTTAATATAGCTGTTGTTTATGAATATAAATAACACCAAAACACACGTTAAGTGTTTTGCATTGGAAAATTTAAAAGTTCAAGCGACAGGTGAAGGAGGTGTGGTGNGACATGGCTCAAATGTTTTTTTTTTTATATATCATGCAATACCCAAACATTATAGCAACTGATGTAAAGATGTTTCAAATGTACACACTGGGCCAGTTCTGATAGATGTGCAGTGTGTGCATGCACACACGAAGGCAAACCTTAGGGTGGCTGATTGAATTTTATTTTTTAAAGTGCACTAATATAATTTAATATTATTTTAATATAATGGTCAGTGATGAAACAGATTGATATTTGCATAATGAACAACGATAAACAGTTAATATAGCTGTTGTTTATGAATATAAATAACACCAAAACACACGTTAAGTGTTTTGCATTGGAAAATTTAAAAGTTCAAGCGACAGGTGAAGGAGGAATTAATCCATTGAACCATAGAAAAATTCATCAGTGGGAATTCCATAACCACTTGTTATGTAAAATCATGTAAAAAGCAAAAAACTTGGAGTTTGCAAACTCTAAATCATAAGACATTAACATAAATAAAGTTAAGATTACACTTATGTAACTCATTGTGAATGGTTGCATTAAATAATGTAGATTCAGTACAAGGTTTTTATGTTTATACTTAATTTTCACTGTAAATGGCCCTTTATTCCTGTACTGTTAATCTTAAAGTATTATTTATACCATTGTTTTCATTGTTGATGGAACCAAAACTAAATTTAAATAAAGAAAGATATGCACAAATGTTATTAATTTAAATATTCATACTTAAATTAATTTTTATATACACATACATATACTAAATACTATATATACATATTTATATACTAAATAAGAAAAATTTGTTTAATTTCATTTAAATTTGCAAATTCTATTTTATGGCAGTACTAAAATATAACTTTGAACAAAGTCATCTGTTATTTATGAGACAGCTAGATTTGAATAAAATTAAAATAAATATACAGTGGGTAATTGATTAACGAACATGATCAGATAACGAACACCCCACAGAACAAACACAAGAAGAAGCAAAGTAAAATAATGAATACTGATTGGTCTTCCCTTGTCTTCGGGCAACAATTTGAAACTTTTTGAAGTGTGGGAGACGTCAACATCGACGCTCAAGCCGGTATATACCGATCGGATAGTATTCCTCCGAACTTTGAAACTCTCCCTTGTAATTCCAGCCTTTTATTTTTCTGACAAAACAATTCTTTTATGTATTCGCAAGACTGTTGGGTAGGAACTCGTTAAGTTTTGCCTCTGTTTTTCTTTTCAAAAGATGACAGTATAATAGCAAAGGTAGAGAGTGGGCAGAAGATGTCTGATGTCACTGGGCAGTATGGTGTGAACAGGTCTACAGTAGGCTGCAGTTCAATCTTATTTAAGAAAAATACTGTATAATCAAGAAGACTCAAGAGCTAAACGAGTAACAAAAATCACATCTGAGAAACAAAGAACATTGAAGAGTTCATAATGGAACCTGAAACGAATCTGATGACAGAAGAATGCCAAGAACTCTCAAATGAAGAACACCAGGAAACTTGCGCAAGATATGTTTTCTTCTGAAAAAGAGGATTAATGCTGATATCTGTTATTAAAGATCCTTTGAAGAAGTGGGAAAATGTCAGAACAATGGTCATAGAATGGCATCCAAACCAGGTTGAGGCTTGGGGATTTCTACAATTGCAATGCTATTAATTACTTACGAAAAATCCTGAAGAAAAGAGAAAAGCAATCGACATTAGACAGATTCTTTAACCCTTTCAAACGGAAAAAACATGACTAATAAAAACGCACAACTGTGTATGTATGTATTTTTATTATTACATATAAATAAACATAGTAAGAAAGTATATACTTTTTATTTTTGGGGGTCTCCAGAACGAGTTAATTAAATTCCCATTAAAACCTATGGTAAATCGATAATTGGTTAATGAACAATTTGGATAGCGAGCAAAGTCTTGGAACGGATTATGTTCGTTAACCGACCACCCACTGTATATCAAATATTTTTATACATTTTTTTTACGCGTCAACTATATGAAACTGTCCTAAAACATACCAGCATGCTCTCATGAGTTGAATTAGGTTCTGAATTTTCTTGCAATCAGCATTGATAGGAGTGGCCAAATATCTGTAGCATGCAGGTGACCAACAGTCCAAAACTGATGCTATATAGAAAGAATACTGTTTGATATTTTCAGGATTTCAGCAATCTCTCAAGTACTGTAACATGGGTTATTATCAAGTAATGTCTTTATATGCTTGTTATCAATAGCAGATGGTTCTATCAGAGCATTCCATTTGTTCCAGAGAAAAATTACTGGATTTGAAATGAGAAAACCACTTATATACTGTGCTTGCACCAATAGCGTCATCATAAACAGCTCATTTTTTGTCTTGGACCACTGACAATCGAGAGTTAAATAATTCACTTGCAAGGATTTGGCACAAACTCCTTATGGATGCTTTGGTCAACAAATGCTGTGGTCCCTTTTCATCTATCTTGAGGCTGCTTAAATATGCAAAGGAATATAAACCAGGAAAGAACATGAGGCCAGTGGTCAACAAGAATTGTTTACAAACCATTCTCATTGAATGCATCCTTAACACATTTATAACTCAACACCTTCCTACACATGAATATAGCATTTCACAGCCCTTGATCATCATCAAAAGACTAACGAATCTCATTTTGTCTGAAAGGCGTATGTCACAGTGCTCAACTCCAAGCCTTGTACTTTTCTATCAAATTACAGCCATGCTTCTATCACTTAAGGGATTTTCTTCTAGAGAAGTTCAACCTTTCTCCAAAGATACATTTGCAAATTTTAGAACTAGCATTTCTGATCACATATTCATCATTTTTCACCTTCAATGGCATTACATACATTCAGAACTGGGACATTCCCTTGAGAAGTTTCCCCTTCTAGGACACACTGTGAAATTGTGCTTAGGTCATTGGAGTCTAACATCATACCCAAGTACACTTCTAACATCTGTGTGCACACAAGATACATAGACAATGTGCTAATTGCATGGGGAAGACATCCTGACATTCAGAAATTTATAAACAATGTTAACTGTGATGCAATTTTTAAGGACTTTTTGGAGTGTTGCTAATTTTTATTTATTTACTTTATTATTAATTCACTTTGACTTTATAATAAATTTGAGATTAGAATGATAAATCTAAAGCAAGCAATGCCACAAAAATTTAGATTTGTTTTAGATTTTTCAGTATGAATAACACAAATCCAAGTTGAAATTAAACGTGAATAAACATACTAGTTATTGTTGTAGTGTATATTTATTGCCCATTACAATATTACATTTAAAATTTGTAATAATGTGCTATTATTGAGCAGAAGTGATTGTTTGGTCTTGTAAATAAGTTTCTTAATATACCAGTTTTGGTCATCATAATTCAAGGGGTCATAAATCAAAGATTGACGGTATAGTTCTGAATTTTAAACTCTTATTGTACCATTTAAAATACATTATTTAATTAATTTATTTCCAAAATTTGAATGTACTTCCTTTTAATTATTTATCATCAGATAAATTGCATTGTTTCATTGCTGATGTGTATTGTACTGGAAATGTTAAAATGTAAAATATTAGTGAGTCCGCCAGGTGGCGATCGTTGCTGATGCATCACGGGAACGGTACCTGAGTGCTCACTTTGGTTGTAACTTCGAGACAATAAACATAACAGATGTGTCAAAAAAATAAACAAACAATGATGTAAATTTGCACAAATTATATGACAATATATTTCTAATCAACAGAAAATTATCTCCATGGATTATGTGCCACTAAAGATATTATTCTAACTTTTATATCAAGAATATTATATTGTGGCTACATGCCATATTTAATCATATATTTCGTATATAATTGTGTCATTTTTTCTTGTATTTTTCCCGCTTCACCTCTGTCTGTCCTATTTGTTTACCCTTCCTGGAATGTTCTCGTTTTTCTTTTCCTTGACTTGGGTATGCGGTTGGGCTAACCCGAGAAGCAACGAAAGAAATGTAGCTCGGAGGGGAGGGAGCGATCGGGAGACTCGGAGGGGAGAACGGGAGACGGAGAGAAGGAAGGGGACGGGTAGGAAGGAACGGGAGTGGGGAGAGCAAAAAAGAGAAGTCTCCCCGGCAAGTTTAGCGGGTGAGGGTGAAAAAGAGAGAACTTTGGAACGTGGAGAGCGACAAGACGTCTCCCCGGAAGGTTTTGCATCGTATTGTGAAAAAGAGACCTGTGGAACGTACAAGAAAAAGGAACTCAACCGAAGGGGGCCAGAAGGATCATCCCTTTGGATTAACATCTCTACGTGAAACAAGAAACGGAGCTTACCAGTCCCCGATCATTGAGAAACCGCATCCATCAAGTTTTGGGTACCCTCTTTCCTTATTCTTTACTTTCATCTTCTAAATCTTCGAGTAAGCCGGCTATATATATATATTAAGTTTAAGTAGTAATAGAATTATAGTATTAATTAAGATAGTTTTAAGTGAGCGGATAAGGAACGACGCGCGTGCAATCTTTGTCGGGTTGAAAATTTATGTGGAGTATCCGTGGGATTAGCATAGTGGTATCCTGAGAACCTGTATCCTAAAAAGCGAGTAAATAAAACTTTATTGTGTCTCATTCATCTAATTTGGATTGTGCGTTTTTATCTTGCTCGCAGTTTTAACAATATGTAAAGTAAGATATTATATGACTAACTTTTTTATCAAGGAAAAATTGCCCTTGCAAATCATGTACAACTATAAGCAAGGAATTATGATTTATATAAATAGAATTGTACCTTTATAGAAAATGGAGTTAATCTGTAATGTTTTGGCAAAGATGACAACCAATCTCTAATTATTTCTTTTCTCACATTCCATCCTTTCTTTTCTTCTTCTCTTCTTGAATTTAAACTTCCTTCTCTAAACATATTATTCAATTTCCACATTTCAATATTACTCTGAAAATAATATAATTTTAAATTCAACACACTTAACTTTTTTTACAAAGTTTTAATTATTACATTACAATTACATTAATTATGAATACTATTATCAAAATTCAGTTTCAAACTGAATTGAGTTTTATTCTCTGTACTATTAATTTTAATGATCTAACACAGAACAGAGTGACTTGTTCAAACAATGCAGAAATATACAGGAAATATATGGGCTAATACTAACATTTTTAAACTTAAGTTGATGCCAGGCAATCAACCTCTGAAAATTTCCCAACTTTTCAATCTTTAATTTTATAACTTAATCTTACTATAGCAACTGTACCACATTTTTGCTATTATATATGCCAAATTGGATGTTAGCTTAATCATTACATCTATCTTCAATTATTCTTTATCATCTTTAATTACCTTAAATTTCAATTTTATTATCTTTAATTATTTATCATCTTAGTTTTACATCTACAGATTAGTTTCTGTTTCATATGATCCAATAGATATTAAATATAACTCAAAACAATAAAATAGATTTACTGTAATTAATATCATTAAAAATATTCTTACCCTATTGAAATTTTTTGCTAGTAATTCTTCATCAGCTTTTGAAACAATGAAATTGGATGAAGGTATTGAACATAAATTAAACTTTGAGATGTATTCATTTGAGCATTGTTCTTTTATGAAATTTAAATGCTTTATTGGAAATTCATTCCTTTCATTATTATATTTTAAGTTTTCTTCAATAGTATCTACTTGATATCTTTTAAATTGTTTTGTACAACTTATTAACTGATCCAAAAATATTTCATCAATATCTCTTAGAAAGAATAATATATTAGATGATTTATCTTCTAAATTTGAAAAAGGGTAATTAACTAAGGCTAAATTTGAATATCATAATTTAAAATATTTTAAAAATTAATGAATTGAATAAATTTTTATACCAATTTTGTTTCTTAATACTTCTAACAATAAATGAATATTTTCAGATCTTTTGTAACCCAAACAAATAACATAAACTTCTGAATTTCCAGACTTACTGGTGGCTGGTTTAAAAACATGAACCTGTAAATGAATAATATTCCTTTTAAATATAAAATATTTTAAAATGTAAAATATAGTACTTTATATATTATGTCTATCATGTAAAGTATAAAATCATTAAAAATAAATAAACTGCTTATTTAAACCAAAAAAGTATTTAATAAGTAACATTTTTGATAACTGTTTTGTCTAAAGCTTATAATATGCTAAATAGTTTAGAATAAAATTTAAAATAATAATTATAAAACTGTTGACATTAAAATATCCATTTTAAATTTTAAAATGTTATTATATAAACAAAAATGATAAATCTATTTATTAAATTAAATTCACATGTCTGTCCATTTGTTTGAGTATCAAATGAGAACAGCTGAACTGATTTCTATGAAACTTTGTATATATATTCAGGATAGTCCTGAGAAGGATATACGCTACTTTCAAATTCATGTCAGTCAGTCTGAGAATCATGTGAGAACAGCTGAACCTTGTCTTAGGCTATAGAATGTAATTAGAGTAAATTTCAATATAAAGTTGTTTTGGTCAGATCTATTTAAGTAGGCATGTGTTCTTTTTAGGTATTTAAATTTTTATATGTATGTATTTTTACATGGAGTATAATACCTTTACTTAATATCTCATTTTTCCAAGCAAAGCTAGGTACCTGAGCTAGTAAATCATAAAAATAAAATAAATAAATACAAAATAAAACAAAATGATAAAACAACTAATAAAATAAAAATTACAAGAAATGTTAAAATAATTAAATACAGTAAGTCCTCAATTATCATCATCAATAGGTTTTTGGAAGCTGAAACATTACACAAAAACAATGAAACCAATTTTACCATAGGCTAAATAATATAAGCATGATATAATTTAGTTAGTATTATTCTAATTGGATCATTTTGCAACTTCCAGCATCTATTTTCCACCTCATAGAATCAATTTTACTGTTTATAAAGAAAATTCAACAATATAATTATAAATGATTATAAATGTACTTGCACCTTTCTTCAATAGTATTATAACAAAATGACATTAAGTGAGGACTTGCTGTACTGTGAAAATTTAGTTATCATTCTGTTTAGAAGGACAAGAAACTTTAATGATCTCAAAATCCAAATCCTTTTTCTGACATTAGTTATTATTCACATTTGTAAAAGATGCAAGTTCACAAAGTTAAAATTTCTTGTGCAGCAGTTATACAAGAAATTTAAACACAGTTTTTTCCTAATATAGTTCAATACTAACATGGTAGATGGAGATACATGCACACCTTATCAAGTTGTCTTTGTTTCAGTGTGTTCAGTGCAGCTATTTTGTATTTGTGAACATTTTTGTGATCTTATGTTGGACCAGGGTGGTTAGTAAGGCATTCCAGAGATCAAAAATTGGTTGGGGTCCAATTCTATGTTGATTGAAAATGGTTCATTAAAAATTATTACTTCCAATAGGTTAGGTATATGACTTCAACATGTTGTAACTTTATACACTAAGTTGACTTTTTCTATAAAAGTGATGTGTGGATTCATACCAGCTCACCAGATTTATTTATATATTTATTACTAACTGCATTAGCAAAAAAAGAAGAGGGAGTTGATAAAAGATCAAGGAATACTTGAAGTGGTTGACAGTCAAAAACGTTCGGTGACCCATGTTGGGCAACTTATGTAATCTGTGAAAACGGAGGATGTGAAAGGATAATATGTGTATTAAATTTTATTACAAGCTGGGTAAAAGTGCTGTAAAGGCTCATAGAATTTTTCAAATAACATTTGATGAAAATACATCAGACCTCATAACTATATGCAAGTGGTTTAATCGGTTCAAAGTGGCTGCATATCCATTGCAAATGATGTCATTCTAGCTGTCCCCCTGCACATACAATGCCTGAAAACATTAATAAACTTCTCAATGGGAAACTGCAACATTAATGTGTAATATCCTCTATAAGTCAAACCATACATGTCTGCAAGGTCTCTCTGGTTGCCGAAAAAAATTCCAGTTACAACTGATCAAATATCTTTATTTTTTTCTTTTCAGAAAAACATGACATGCATTTTAGATGGAAGTGTAATTAATGATCCCTCTTCAGTGTTAAGTGTATTTTTTCTCTTGAATTATACTAATGTAGGTGATATTGGATGACAAAATTATAGAATGTTACAATTTTGCAGGTCTCAGTTTCAATTCTTCTTTAAAATCACAGAATTATTAGCAGTATTATACAATCCATAGCAATTAACACATTACTACATCTCAATATGTGAACAATACCTAACGAACTATTATAAAATTATAATGCATCATGACCTATCATAAAAAAAAATAAAAATATTTGATCAGTTGTAACTGAATTTTTTGAGAGACAAGATTGACCTTGCAAGCATGTACAGTTCAGCTTATAGAGGATATTACACCTGAAAACATTAACAAAGTGCATGCAATGATTGTGACAGATTGTAAGAGAACAATTTGTGATGTCTTTGAGATTGCCAGATTGTCCTTTGGTGTATGCCAGCACATTTTATCTATAGAATTGAGCATGTGGAGGATCACTACCAAGTTCATGCACAAATTACTGTCAGAGAAGCAGAAGCAGTATCACATCAACAACTGTCAGGAGTTTAAAAAGTATGCAACAAATGAGTTTCTGTTAATGATCATTACAGGTGAAGAGAGTTTGGTTTATGGATATGATCCTGAAACCAAATAGCAAACATCCCAGTGAAATTGTATCAGTTCTTTGTGCACTCAAAAAAATCCATTAGGTGAAAAACAACATCAAGTAGATGTTGATCTGTTTCTTTGATAGGAATAAGAATAGGAATGTCTGTAAGGAATTTGTTCCACAAGGTCAGTCTGTGATTGCAACATTCTATTGTGATGTCCTGAGGTAACTAAAGGAAGATGTGTCAAGAAAATGCCCAATGAAGTGACAGGAGAAGAACTAGCTTCTCCATCATGATAATGTGCCAGCCCACATTTATTGTGAGGCATTTCTTGGCATCCAACATGTCACTTGTCCCTCATTCATCCTATTCCCAAGATTTGGCTCTCTGAAACTTCTTCCTGTTCCCCAAACTACTTAAACTCAAGCTGAATAGAAGATTTGCAACAGTAAATGAGATCCAGGAAGAATTGCAGACAATGTTAAACTTAATCATGAATGGTGATTTCAGAAAAGCATTCCATTTATGGGAAGTATCTTCTTTCCAATGGGTGAATTCCAATTTTAAAGGTGATAGTGGATAATAGTATGTATGACAAATAACTATTTTTTTTGCAGACATTCTTTGCAAACTTGTGGGTAGCATCTCATATATTAAATAATCGTTTTAAATAAATGTAAATCAACTTTTGGCAACTATTTAAAAATTTACAGTTTACATAATATGTGTTTTAATATTTTTTTCAAAAAATTATTAAATCAAAGTATAACTATAATTCATCCAGGCAGATTACTTTCTTTTTATGAGGCATTAATTAACTTCATTTGAATTTTTGATATAGCAGAAAACAGATTCAATATACCACTGAACATTAGGAAATGAATTAATCTACAGGGTGATCATAATTAAATAGAGAGAGTTCATAGTTCTTTGTAGAATGAACAATTGGCAAATCTTAACAAAATTTAGTATACATATTGTCCTGAGTATATGGTTTTAATTTTCAAAAAAAATTTTACTTCAAAATTCAGCCACTACTATGAAATTTGGCATTACTGTCCCCTTAAAGTCTGAAATTTGGAAACAGCATTAAGAAACAAAATGCAATAGTTTCATATTAATTGCAAATGTAACTACAGACATAAAATGTGGAATTGACAATATCAAAAGATATGTCCTTATTGTTAAATATTGTACGACTTCAGCCACCAGAGGGCGCACAAGCACTATATATATATGATTGGCGGGCTTTCCAAAGCTCTCTTTCTTCTTTCTTTTGCTTTGTATGTGAGTGTTACCAATAAAGTAAGTTGTTAATATTACCAAAAGAGTCGTCTCCTCGTATTGGATTCTAACAGGTTATGGGCCCAGAAGAGCACAAATAGCTTCACCAAATCAGTCGACGAATAAGTTAAAAAAAAAAAAAAAGGGATTTTACGAATCAGTCTTAAGCGTTAAGACAATGGAAAGCAATATGGCGACCACCTTACCGCAATTACGGGATGGAAACTTTTCTAACTGGAGATTTCGAGTAGAAATTATTTTAGAAGAAAAAGGGGTAAAAGACCTCGTTGGTGAACATGTAATAGAGACTGATGGAATAACTGAGACAGAAAAGAAAAGATTCATCGAAAGAGACGCCAAGGCCAGAAGCATAATTATACAGTGTCTAACGGACAGACATTTAGAATATGTTAAAGATTCGAAAACAGCTCGAGAAATGATGAAATCTCTTACGAACGTCTTTGAACGAAAAAGTACATTTTCTAAACTATATATAAGAAGAAAATTATTGTCACTTAAGTGCGGAGATGATGACTTACAGAATCACTTCGTAATATTTGACGGACTCATAAGGGAATTGGAGTCGACCGGCACAATAATGGAAGATAGCGACAAGGTAAGCCACCTTCTTCTAACTATGCCTCAAAAATACGATACGGTAATAACGGCCCTTGAGACAATGACGACTAGTGTAACCTTGGAATTCGTAAAAAGTAGGCTATTAGATGCCGAACTTAAATTTAAAAATTCGGAACATGGAGAGAAGACTGAAAGTCTCCCTTGTTTTATAGGAGTGGGAAATAAAGGTTGTTTTATTTGCGGAGATCGTCGACATTTGAAATATAATTGTCCTAAAAGAGGAGAGAGTACTCACTCAGGCCATAATGCCAGAGGGAAAAGGAAAAGTAGTGAAAATAAAAGTAGAAGGATTTGGAGAAACAACTATCAGAATAATGGAAGTAACCAGAGAAACTATGAAGAAAGAGCAAATATCACATCACATGACATGGAAATATCCTTTGTGGCATATAACACAGAACATGACACAAACATCGGACAACAAAGCATCATACATTTCGTATTGGATTCAGGAGCAACAGAACACCTAGTTCAAGAAAATACTGCTACTTATATGACAGATATAGAAAGTTTAACCAAACCAATAAGCATAAATGTAGCAAATGGAGAAAAACTTCTAGCACAAAAAAGAGGCAAGATAAGACTATCTTATAATAATAAAAATATTGTTCTGACTGCTCTCATTGTACCAAAGATTTCCCATAACTTGTTATCTGTAAGAAAAATCAATGACACTGGAAAAAGGGTTATCTTTGAAAGAAAAAAGGCTGTTATAATGCACAGAGATTTTCACATGGATTGTCCACTTACAGGAAGCCTGTTTATTGCAAAGTTTACCATAAGAAATAATATACAATGCCTCAAAACGGAAGCAAATGACTTGTGGCATAGAAGATTAGGCCACCTAAACTACCGTGATCTGAAAGTAATGAATCTGCCATGCCCCAACCAACCTTGTGGACCATGCATGAAGGGCAAAGCTACTAGATTACCATTCAAAAGGAATGAACACAGATCACACAGAATAGGAGAACTATTGCACACAGACGTATGTGGACCCATAAATCCAAATACTATAAATGATGAAAAATACTTCCAAACAATAACAGATGATTTCTCACATTTTACTGTAGTATATCTCTTAAGAAACAAAGGAGAAGCAGCACTCAACATAATGAACTACGTCAGAGAAATACATGCTCAATTTGAAAAAAGAGTAAGTCGTATTAGATGGGACAATGGAGGTGAATTTTCCTCAAGGATATTGAAAGACTTCTGTAAGAACAAAGGAATAAAAATGGAATATACAACAGCCTACACACCTCAGCAAGGAGGGTTGGCAGAAAGAATGAATAGGACACTATTGGATAAAGCAAGAACTATGTTTGAAGACAGTGATCTACCTAAACACTTGTGGGGAGAGGCAATTCGTACAGCCGCTTATCAGATAAATCGATCCCCCACCACAGCACTCAGTGGAAATATCCCTTCAAGAATATGGTATGGAAAAGTTGACTTGTCAAAACTAAAAGTATTCGGTTGTCAAGCCTGGTTATATAAGCTACCACAATCTACAAAGTTAGAATCACGTGCCAAGGAAGTCAGAATGGTAGGATATAGTGGGTCAGGATACAGACTCTGGGATCCAAAGGAAAACGAGATCCTAATAGGTAGAGATGTAAAATTTAATGAAACTCCTATGCCAGTATACTACAAAACTCAAAGTGATGACGACTTCTATGCAAGAGACAAAGAAGAGGACAACAAAACTAATAGTGATCATGAAAAGATAAATCAAAGTGAACAAGAAATACAAGAAAAAGAAATAAGGAAAAGAACTATAAAATTACCACAAAAATATAATGATTATGAAATGCATATTGCATACTGCTTATATTCTGAAGATCCAGAAACCTATGAAGAGGCAGTTGAATCAGGAAAAGAATGGAAAGATGCCATAGAAAAGGAATTAGAGGCTCATCTAAAATTTGGCACCTGGACTGAAACAACACTTCCAAAGGACAAAGATCCAATAGAAACCAAGTGGGTGTTTCGAACAAAACCAGATGGAACAAAGAAAGCACGTCTTGTTGCAAAAGGATATCAGGAAGAAGAATTTAACAACTCATATGCACCAGTAGTAAGAATATCAACAGTGAGATTACTCCTATCAAAGGCAATGAATGAAAACTGGAAGATAACCCAACTTGCCCTAAGCCCACTGCAGCGCTTTGGATAGCAGGAAAGAGGATACTAAGATACCTCAAACAGACAAAAGACCTAACCTTAAACTATTCAGTTTGTACAGATGAAAAACTGATTGCATTTTCAGATGCAGACTGGGCAAGAGACAAAACTGACAGGAAAAGCATAAGTGGTTATGCAATTTTTCACAACAATAATCTTATATCCTGGTCATCCAAAAAGCAACAATCTGTTGCACTGTCTACAGCAGAGTCAGAATATCTAGCATCTGCAGCAACTGCCGCTGAACTTGTCAACCTTCAAGGAATAATGTCGGAATTAAACTCTGGAAGAAAAATTGTAGCAGTCATGAACATGGATAATCAAAGTGCCATCAGCATGATTGAAAGTTATGAAAATAGCAAAAGGTCAAAACATATCGACATAAGAGCACACTTCATTAAAGACCTAGTAGCCAGAAATCTTTTGAGTCTAAGCTATGTTCCCTCGAGTGATAATATAGCAGATACTTTCACTAAAGCATTGTGTTCAAGAAGATTCATTTGTCTTAGAAAACATCTGGGTATATTCAAGACATCAGATTGTGTAATGCATAACTAATGCAATTTCATAATGTAAACCTTTTGAAATTGAGGGGTGGTGTTAAATATTGTACGACTTCAGCCACCAGAGGGCGCACAAGCACTATATATATATGATTGGCGGGCTTTCCAAAGCTCTCTTTCTTCTTTCTTTTGCTTTGTATGTGAGTGTTACCAATAAAGTAAGTTGTTAATATTACCAAAAGAGTCGTCTCCTCGTATTGGATTCTAACACTTATGTGCCTGAGCATAGTAAGCATCATGACTTTTTACCTATCAAAGAACTGAAAAAAATATTTTGTGACTACTTTTATATCTAAAATTCATTAGAAAGAATAGGTAATGTGCACAATAAAGAAAAAGCAGCACCAAGTTTTGCCCTAGTGGCTAAACTTTAAACTAAAATTTCGTGTTGAAAATTGAAACCATATATGTAGGACAGTATGTATATGAAATTTGGTTGATATTTGCCCAATATTTCTTTCTGCGGAGAGTTGGGAACACTTACACTTTAATTATGATCAACTATGAATAATTATTATGATAAATAAAATAGCTTGGTTACAGAAAACAATCCTAAAAATAAACAAGAATGAAAGGAAAAATTATTATTTCTGTATTTTAAAATTTTGCCATTTAACTCAATTTAAATTATTTTAAGAAAAACTTTTTCAAATTATATATAAAAATAAAACAAAACTTACTTCTGAAAACAAACAATTCAATAAATATAAATTACAGACAGATTCACATTCAAACATTGTGAACATTTTAATAACAAAGTTTCCTCCACGTGCTAATAAATGAAGAGCAATAACAATTTCACAGAAAAGAAGATGAGTAACAATTTTCTCTTGTTCTGAAGGATCACCTTGACAATCAACACTTCCATCTGCAGTGACCTAAAATAATAATGTAATTTAAAATTTGGTAAATTTAAAGTTTTATTGAATACATAGTTAAGATAATAAATTACTAGATTCATTGTGCTATCAACCTTCTTCTGTAAATCATGCAGATAATTAATATCCATGATATTTCCAGTATTACCTTTATTAAAAGTATATCGATTTATATTTGATTAATGATTATTATAAAAACTAAAAAACTTCTATTGTCTGTTTAAGAAATTATAATAAAATCAAAATAAATTGTAAATCAGAACAAAAGAAAAATGTTGAAATAGATAATTCTAGAAAATTTTTATTATTTAAATTATTCTTATTAATAATAAAAATTATATACAACTTATGAAAATAGTGCAATCACAATTTATATTTTTTTTTCAATATGCAATAGTATACAACAAATAACAACAATAATAATAATAATAAACATATCCTATTATATAATTAGAAATTTAAAAATGTGAAACAAATTCTTGTATGAATGAAAAATATAAATGTTTTTACAATGCCCTTTTTTATAGCTTGTGCCCCCTTTTTATAGTCTGCAAGTGCCGATGAAAGAAAAACATATATTTTTGGATTGGCCTGCATTAAGTCCTGACATAAATCTAATGGAAAATTTGTGGGCTTTGTGAGACATGTGGGTTTATAAGATTATATGGTAATTTTTTAATGTTACAGACTTGAAGGCTCAATTCATAATGCTTGGAACATAATTCTTAAAACTATTGAAAATTTAATAAATCTATGAAAAATTGGATATTTAAACTAAGACAAAACGACTTCCAACTACTTAACACTGTGTTGAAACAGTGTTAAGTAGTTGGAAGTCGTTAATCCACGAAACCTTTTCTTACAAGTGTTATGTCCGTAGTAATAACTCCACAAACACTTTCGACCTCCTACCAAGGTCTGCTTCAGGTGGTGGCTGACTGACCTGCATCAACTTCAAAGATGGTGAAACGATCGTGCAGGCATGGAGGTATTTGTTCGAGGAATTCGAACGGGGACAGTCGGGGGGATGAAACCCGACACGCACAATTATTTACATCTCTGGCGACATCGTTACGACGGTCAGGAGGAAACACAGTCAGTCACCACCTGAAGCAGACCTCGGTGGAGGTCGAAAGTGTTTGTGGAGTTTACTACAGACATAACATTTGTAAGAAAAGGTTTTGTGGATTGTTATTATTTAAACTAATTAATTTAAATGGAAAGTTTATTGGTTACTAATTCTCACTTTTTTTATATGCATTTCATTTAATTCACTTCAGTTAATTTTTTGGGTAAATTTTTCTACCAAAAAAATATAGAATCATACAACATTGTAGATTTAATTTATGTAATAAACATAATTTAAAAACTACATTTAATGCTCTGCCTCAATAAAAAAAACAATGTTTTCTTATAATGAAACTGTGCCTTTTCTTTGTTACTTTCACTTACACACAATGAAGTGTCATAATAGGGCAATAGACTATCAATATATCCACTTTAATAATTGCCAAGATGCATTTTGGATGTAAACTCCTCTTCTGTTGGCTTACTATAAAGTACATTCTTTCCTCATTTTATAATCACATTAAAATTAATCTTCACAATATCCTTTATAATAGTTGTGTGTTTGTTAAAATTTACTAAATTCCTTATAAAGGACTCCATTAGTAAACTGAAAAAGCATAAAAGCTCCATACAATATGAATATTGACAAAAATTCTATATATTATAGTTTAAATGTTGAATTACATAAATTACCTTTACCAAAATACCAATTATCAAGGGTATGAAGAATGAAATTATCATCCGTAATTGTTGAAGAAGAGCAGTTTCCTTCATAATGTGGATTAAGTGTGTTAGCCATCCATTGCCACTGAAAATCAAAGAAAAAGTTTTATTTATATATGCAATTCTTATACATCATATACAAATAATAAACTAATTAAAAATTAAAAAATTAAAAGTAATTAAAAAATTAATTAATTTTACCTCAAGGTTTTTATTCCTCATTACTAGAATATGACTAAGAGCTGAAATAAAAGCTCCAGGAGCTTCACACAGATGAAATGTATAAACTTTTTTCTCATCATTTGGTATAATAGTATATGTAGAAGCAATTTCAACAAATTTTAACCATGCTTGGGTTAACAGTTCAGGTCCAATTTCCATTCTTACTTTATATTTCACTTTGCCAGCTTTATTTGTATAATTTGTATGCTTCTTCCACTTAATAATATCTTTATCATCTAACTTACTTTTCACTTGATTAAGTTCATCTTTCATTACCATTAATTCTTCTATTTCCCATCTTTCAGACTTAAATAACTTATTTACATTTGGCAATGAACTTTTGACATTAAAAGTAAATTTTTTACTAAACAAATCTTTTACCTCTTTTATGTCACTCATTTTTTTTGTTTCTTTTTTCTTTTGTGATGAGTTTTGTTTCTCTGAAAGATACAAAAAAAAATATTAAAACAGCTTTAACCATGCTCTTTTTATCCTGGAAGTATACATTTTCACCTCATCCCTACAGTTTTAAGCATGGACTCCACATTACCTGAAAATAGAAACTCAGAAACAGAACTGAAACATATAGAGTTTTGGTTTCAGTTATGTTTTCGTTTTAACTACAAAAATGAACGAGGTTTTACATAATGCAAAAGCAAATCACCTTGTCTAAATTCCCTTTACAATTAACATAAATATATATGATTGTTTGCCATTTTAATTCTTTCGTAGTATACTTTAATCAAGAGTATTGTGCTTATCAGTTAAACAGATAACTTGAACAAATATAATGTAACTGTAGTTTGATAAACATTTGTTTTCATTTTAGTTTTTTTTATTTGAGTAATTATTGTTTTTATATTAAATTTTTCAAAAAACAAATTAAGGGGCTGTCCATTCTTGAAGAGAGGGATGAATTATGTCAAGTCGGAGCGGTTGAGTTTCCGTGGAAGTCCGTTTATTTCATTAAATTTTGAGGGATTCACGGAAACTTGATCAAACTGGGACTAAATTTCAAGAAAATTCAATGAAAAAGTAATTTAAATAATTTTGAATACAGTCAGGGACGGGTCTAGAGGGGCGATTGGGTTCGACGTCCCGTTATAATAAAGCAAAATTATTATATTTTTAATAAACATTTTGTGATTTTAAATGATTTTGTAACAATTATATATCTGTTTAGGTTGTTAAATTGATTTATGAGATTAAATTTATTTATCTATTGATCCTTTCTTTTTTTTTTTCTTTTTTTAGTTGTCAGGTAAGAACATCGCCTATCCCTCCGAAAATTCCTGATCTATCCCTGAGTTAGATCTATCCCCAACAGCAAGAACAAAGGAATTGCCATCGAATGCTTTGTTCTTGCTGTTGTGTAATACTGTACCCCTTAGGTGTACTTGTCGCATCAGAGACCATGCACATTGTCACTGTATTTTGTATATCGAAAACAAAGTCATACTCTCCTTTTTTACTTTTATAGTTCTGTTATAGATAACAGGGGAAAAGTATGGTAATCGGTCAAAAATGACCCTCCTAAGATTTTTACATTTTTGGACTTAGGGCACCTTGAAATATCGAGAAATGCAAGAGTTTTTTCTGTATGTACGGATGTTAAAATGTGTGTGGAGGGAACACAATTTTGTTTATCCTGTTTGAAGCTTAATAACTCCTGTACTTTCGAAAATTTCTGAAGTTTCTGAAGTGGTTTATGGTCGACGGGATGAGGAGATAAAGGATGGTCGTGTGTCGTATCTCGAGTAGGGTCGGACTTAATGACGGTTTTACTCGTTATCAGCATTTACATTTCTTCTTTTTTTTTTTTTAATAAAACCCACCCCTTTCCTGAAAATTAAAATTTTTGTCTTTTTATACTATGTTTTACATGTAAACAGCTTTTTAATGCAATATCGCTACCAGAATTTTAAACGTTGCTGGATTTTTACATTTAAATGGATCCATATTAAGTTTCTGGATTCCTCGTCTCAATTAATGGAAAATGGCAAAGTTTTATGAAAATCGATCCATTAAATTTTGAGAAAGAACTCGATTTTACGAGACGTGCTAGCGACCTTGAAACATCGCACGACAAAGTCGCGCGCGAGAAAGCGATTCTCCTAAAACGACGTTATATCTCGAAAACAAAGCCATGAACCTTTAGTTTTTATTGCATTTTCGGATTCCGCATCGCAATTAATGGAAAATGGCAAAATTTTATCAAAATCTATCGAACGGATTTTGAGAACGAACACAATTCTTTAATTTAAGCCTCATAGAAGAAGCTTCGCTAACAACGCTCCGCTTCAATTATGTAATTATTTGCTACAAGCTTTGCCCTCCCGGAAAATTTTCTGCTGACGTCCATTCAGTCACCACCTGAAGCAGACCTCGGTGGAGGTCGAAAGTGTTTGTGGAGTTTACTACAGACATAACATTTGTAAGAAAAGGTTTTGTGGATTGTTATTATTTAAACTAATTAATTTAAATGGAAAGTTTATTGGTTACTAATTCTCACTTTTTTTATATGCATTTCATTTAATTCACTTCAGTTAATTTTTTGGGTAAATTTTTCTACCAAAAAAATATAGAATCATACAACATTGTAGATTTAATTTATGTAATAAACATAATTTAAAAACTACATTTAATGCTCTGCCTCAATAAAAAAAACAATGTTTTCTTATAATGAAACTGTGCCTTTTCTTTGTTACTTTCACTTACACACAATGAAGTGTCATAATAGGGCAATAGACTATCAATATATCCACTTTAATAATTGCCAAGATGCATTTTGGATGTAAACTCCTCTTCTGTTGGCTTACTATAAAGTACATTCTTTCCTCATTTTATAATCACATTAAAATTAATCTTCACAATATCCTTTATAATAGTTGTGTGTTTGTTAAAATTTACTAAATTCCTTATAAAGGACTCCATTAGTAAACTGAAAAAGCATAAAAGCTCCATACAATATGAATATTGACAAAAATTCTATATATTATAGTTTAAATGTTGAATTACATAAATTACCTTTACCAAAATACCAATTATCAAGGGTATGAAGAATGAAATTATCATCCGTAATTGTTGAAGAAGAGCAGTTTCCTTCATAATGTGGATTAAGTGTGTTAGCCATCCATTGCCACTGAAAATCAAAGAAAAAGTTTTATTTATATATGCAATTCTTATACATCATATACAAATAATAAACTAATTAAAAATTAAAAAATTAAAAGTAATTAAAAAATTAATTAATTTTACCTCAAGGTTTTTATTCCTCATTACTAGAATATGATTAAGAGCTGAAATAAAAGCTCCAGGAGCTTCACACAGATGAAATGTATAAACTTTTTTCTCATCATTTGGTATAATAGTATATGTAGAAGCAATTTCAACAANTTAATTAATTTTACCTCAAGGTTTTTATTCCTCATTACTAGAATATGACTAAGAGCTGAAATGAAAGCTCCAGGAGCTTCACACAGATGAAATGTATAAACTTTTTTCTCATCATTTGGTATAATAGTATATGTAGAAGCAATTTCAACAAATTTTAACCATGCTTGGGTTAACAGTTCAGGTCCAATTTCCATTCTTACTTTATATTTCACTTTGCCAGCTTTATTTGTATAATTTGTATGCTTCTTCCACTTAATAATATCTTTATCATCTAACTTACTTTTCACTCGATTAAGTTCATCTTTCATTACCATTAATTCTTCTATTTCCCATCTTTCAGACTTAAATAACTTATTTACATTTGGCAATGAACTTTTGACATTAAAAGTAAATTTTTTACTAAACAAATCTTTTACCTCTTTTATGTCACTCATTTTTTTTTTGTTTCTTTTTTCTTTTGTGATGAGTTTTGTTTCTCTGAAAGATACAAAAAAAAAAATATTAAAACAGCTTTAACCATGCTCTTTTTATCCTGGAAGTATACATTTTCACCTCATCCCTACAGTTTTAAGCATGGACTCCACATTACCTGAAAATAGAAACTCAGAAACAGAACTGAAACATATAGAGTTTTGGTTTCAGTTATGTTTTCGTTTTAACTACAAAAATGAACGAGGTTTTACATAATGCAAAAGCAAATCACCTTGTCTAAATTTCCTTTACAATTAACATAAATATATATGATTGTTTGCCATTTTAATTCTTTCGTAGTATACTTTAATCAAGAGTATTGTGCTTATCAGTTAAACAGATAACTTGAACAAATATAATGTAACTGTAGTTTGATAAACATTTGTTTTCATTTTAGTTTTTTTATTTGAGTAATTATTGTTTTTATATTAAATTTTTCAAAAAACAAATTAAGGGGCTGTCCATTCTTGAAGAGAGGGATGAATTATGTCAAGTCGGAGCGGTTGAGTTTCCGTGGAAGTCCGTTTATTTCATTAAATTTTGAGGGATTCACGGAAACTTGATCAAACTGGGACTAAATTTCAAGAAAATTCAATGAAAAAGTAATTTAAATAATTTTGAATACAGTCAGGGACGGGTCTAGAGGGGCGATTGGGTTCGACGTCCCGTTATAATAAAGCAAAATTATTATATTTTTAATAAACATTTTGTGATTTTAAATGATTTTGTAACAATTATATATCTGTTTAGGTTGTTAAATTAATTTATGAGATTAAATTTATTTATCTATTGATCCTTTCTTTTTTTTTTCTTTTTTTAGTTGTCAGGTAAGAACATCGCCTATCCCTCCGAAAATTCCTGATCTATCCCTGAGTTAGATCTATCCCCAACAGCAAGAACAAAGGAATTGCCATCGAATGCTTTGTTCTTGCTGTTGTGTAATACTGTACCCCTTAGGTGTACTTGTCGCATCAGAGACCATGCACATTGTCACTGTATTTTGTATATCGAAAACAAAGTCATACTCTCTTTTTTACTTTTATAGTTCTGTTATAGATAACAGGGGAAAAGTATGGTAATCGGTCAAAAATGACCCTCCTAAGATTTTTACATTTTTGGACTTAGGGCACCTTGAAATATCGAGAAATGCAAGAGTTTTTTCTGTATGTACGGATGTTAAAATGTGTGTGGAGGGAACACAATTTTGTTTATCCTGTTTGAAGCTTAATAACTCCTGTACTTTCGAAAATTTCTGAAGTTTCTGAAGTGGTTTATGGTCGACGGGATGAGGAGATAAAGGATGGTCGTGTGTCGTATCTCGAGTAGGGTCGGACTTAATGACGGTTTTACTCGTTATCAGCATTTACATTTCTTCTTTTTTTTTTTTAATAAAACCCACCCCTTTCCTGAAAATTAAAATTTTTGTCTTTTTATACTATGTTTTACATGTAAACAGCTTTTTAATGCAATATCGCTACCAGAATTTTAAACGTTGCTGGATTTTTACATTTAAATGGATCCATATTAAGTTTCTGGATTCCTCGTCTCAATTAATGGAAAATGGCAAAGTTTTATGAAAATCGATCCATTAAATTTTGAGAAAGAACTCGATTTTACGAGACGTGCTAGCGACCTTGAAACATCGCACGACAAAGTCGCGCGCGAGAAAGCGATTCTCCTAAAACGACGTTATATCTCGAAAACAAAGCCATGAACCTTTAGTTTTTATTGCATTTTCGGATTCCGCATCGCAATTAATGGAAAATGGCAAAATTTAATGAAAATCTGTCGAACGGATTTTGAGAACGAACACAATTCTTTAATTTAAGCCTCATAGAAGAAGCTTCGCTAACAACGCTCCGCTTCAATTATGTAATTATTTGCTACAAGCTTTGCCCTCCCGGAAAATTTTCTGCTGACGTCCATGCCCTCGAGGTTTAAACAAGGAAATGATCTAATTATATTTAACTTTGAAAAATAGTTTTCTTTATAAAACTTTAAAAAAATAATGTAGTTTTTTTTTTAAAAGAAATAAAGTAAAATTCGGATAGGACACATGAATTTCGGTTAATTATAATATTATGAAATTTTTAATAATGATATTATTACCAAATTTTTTATTTATTTGTTTTATTCTTTCGTTATAATAAAATAAAATAATTTCACCAGAACATTTCTTAACTTTATTTAATTGCAAAATATTTAACTGTGTAAATAATTAATACGAATATTATTAAATAATTTTATATTTTTAAAAATGTTCCGTACAGATAAGGAAAATAGAAAAATTTATTAACACACACAATAAATTATATGTTAAAATTTCTGAAATACAATGAAAGAATTTTTTTATCATTTATGTGTATTTTATTACTTTATTATTAATATTATTAACCGAAATATTATTAAAATGCGTCAAGGTTGATTACTTTTTTTTATAAGATATTAACAAAATTTTCTGATTGAATTTTTGATATAGCAATAAACAGCTGATACTAGATCACGTGATTATTACTTAACTAATTAATTAATAAACAAAATATATTTATAATATTACACAGTATTTTTAAACGACGAAAATATTATTATATATTGAAAATTATTATAAAATACAAAAAACATATATTAATTTTTTTTTTAATTTAGATTCGTCTGCTGCTGATGCGGTTATTATTTTCATTGGTCTGTTCATTTCGTAATGATTTCATCCAACCAATAGAATTTTGCGTTTTTTAATATATTAATATGTTCATTGTAGGGTCTTATAGAAATATAAACATGGCGATCGGATCGTTTGCTCGATGTGTTTTTTCTCCGAGACTTTATCGCATATATAAACATGGAGACGAAAGGGTGATTATGTTTATGAATTATTTAAGAAAATCGTGTAAAGATCTAAGTTTTAAAATGATTAAATTTTATAATATTAATAAAATGAATGGTGTATTAATTATATAATGAATGAAAACAAGGAAAATTCTTTCGATTATTTGAATTTTGCGCATTAAATAAAAGAATTATCGGTAAAGAATTGTATAGAATTTGTTTTCATTCATTCCTTATATTAATGTCTTTTATTTCCATTTATATGAAGTATATATTACATTTTTAATTGTTCCTTCAAGGATGAATAAACATTAAAGACTTTATCATATTTCATAATATATACTGCATTATTTTATGTTGTATATTGCATCTTTTATAAGAGTTCTCATATTATGTAAGCTTGTGTGTGATGAAGTGTGTTTTTTGTATTACAAATCTGAGATTGTAATGGAGTTACAGGTAGATTGGAATAATACGGCAGTAAATGCATCTAACAAAGAGCCTTAATTGAATTCTGGCAAAATTTAATTTGAAATAAAACTTTTGGACCAATGTTTTCGATCTACAAATGGAAATCTTTGGGTTTGTATATTGATGACAGAATGCTCGAATAGAAGGTTCTATATATATCGTGGATATAGAACTAAGTTATAAGTGACTAAATGTAAAACCAGATAATTTAGAAAATGGGATTTGAAAATTGGACCAACTAAAAATTTACTATTTTATGTAATTGGAATTTTACATATCTGCTTATGATCCCATATAGAATGTGTTGTATATAATACAAATTGGTTAATGAACATAATCTGTTCCAAGACCATGTTTGCTATCTGAATTGTTTAACTGATTATCGATTTACTGTAGATTTTTGTAGGAATTTGATTAATTTGTTCCGAAAACACCAAAAAAAATAAATAAATTATATACTATCTTACTATATTTATTTACATTTAATAACAAACTAAAAGCAATCTCCATTTTTTCATGGATGGCACATCTTTGTTTCTCGGATGCAATTTCATTACTCCTTTATCTGCTTGAGTCTTTTTGATTATATCTTTCTTATTTAAAATTGTATCTACTGTAAACCTGTTGAAGTCATCTGCTCTGCATTATCAGACATCTTCTGCCCACTCTCTACCTTGGCTATTATCTCTTGCTTAGTTTCTATGGTGAACACAGTTCTTGACACTACTCTTTTTAGGCCACATAATATCATCAGTTTTTTAAATAGAAAGTTCAGAAAAGCCCTTACAAAAATTTAGAAAACAGAAATTAACAACTCAAAAAAAGTTATATATACAACTATAAAAGTCTCATTCCATAAACCATGTGTAGATGTCATTAAAATATAGTTTTACAAATCTTAAATCCAGTGTCACTTCTTGTGTTTGTTCTGTCAGGTGTTTGTTGTCTGATTTGTACTGCTTCAAAGTGCCAATCTTATCTTTACCAAAGAAAAACACATAAGAAAAAAATTTGACTGTAATCTAAATTGTCATAATTTTTTAGTTGGTGCAATTTTTTTTTATATCTCAGATGTTTTTGTTTGTATATTTAATTGGTTTTCAGTTAATGATTATGTTATTACATCAAGATCTAGATGGTGATGTACAGTACAGTTCAGTTGGTGCTCAGTGATGGCTACCAATTGAATGCTTTCAATATGCCATTTAGTAAAATTGTTATAAAAAAATTTTAATTTGCCTAAATTTGAGCTTTTGTTATTCTGGATAACATTTTGATTAAAAATTATCTGTTTCAATATAATTTTATTAGTTATGTGCCTGATTGTTAAAAATGTATATCTGCGGATATGGATCATTGGTGTCTAGATCCACGGATACGGATACGGATCTCAACTTTCGTACTCAGTCGGCACCGGTGCTTATGACCTTGGACCGATAGTTGATGTTTTGCGTTAATAACGCGACGTGTTTTGACTTGCACTGCGAGCGTTTTTGTTTATAGCAGGGCTGTGGAGTTGGAGTCGTGAGTTTTGGTGTTTTAGCCGGAGTTGGAGTCGTCAAAAAATGCGCTGACTCCGACTCCTTTTTACTTACCAACTTGTTATTTATATAAAATGGAAAAGTATTGGAATCGTGTCAAATTTGACCCTCCAAGTTTTTTTTCTTTGCAAATCTACACGTTTGGAGACCTTCCGACCCCTCAAAAAAGTCAATAAAGGGGGAAAATTCATGCGCATGTGTGTGCTGGCATCTAATTTGTTTAATTTCTTTATTTTCTGTTTTGAGATATTAAACAATATCTTAGAATGGGTAAAGTTTAAGAAACGAAATGTGGCACTGTGGCTCGCGTGTAACGGGGCATTAATACTATTAAATTTTGGTTCTTAATTAAAGGTCGACGGGGTGAAGACATAAAAGTGGTCATGTATCATATCTCTTAATGAATATTTTACTCGTTATTAGTGTTCAAAATTTTAAAAAATAAAATAAAATTCGTCTCTACCCTCAAAGTAAGCTTTTTTGCCATTTTATAATACAGTAGTACAGTAAAACCCGTTAAGATGTTCTCACCTAAGACGTTAGAATGTATATGGGGACACGATTTAGTTCAACCACTTTGACGCTTAATAATTAACTCCTGTGTTAAACCATCTGACTCCGATTCCAACCACTCTGACCACAGAAATTATTAGGCTTCAAACAGGGTGAACAAAATCGTTCCTCGCCACATGCAGTCTAACATCCACACATATAGAAAAAACCTTGAATCTTTTGCATATCTCGAAATTTCAAGGTGTCCTGAGTCCAAAAATGTAAAAATTTGGGAGGGGTCATTTTTTGACAGAGCGCTACACTTTCCTTTTGTTATATAGCCTATAACAGTAGAAAAGTAAAAATTATCGAATACATATTTATATATTACTTAGAGAAGTCTTTTAGCTTTGGAATAAAAAGTTTCTATGCTCTATCTTTTTCTATTTATTGAATCTTTTATTCTGAGGTCACGTGATGACATCAGAATTTCTGCATCTCTTTCGGTAACAAGTCCGCCCCTAGTCGGAGTCGGATGGTAAGGAAAAGTCAGAGTTGGAGTTGGACTCCACAGCCCTGGTTTATAGTTTAGTGTGACACAGGATAGCATAGATTACGTTTCTGTTTTTGGAGAGTGTTGAGTTAAAATAGAAACAATGTCGAAAAAAAAGTTTAGTAGTGTAATATGGAAATATTTTACGATAGTAAATGAATTTTGCATGATAAAATTTTTGCAATATGAATGTGCCAAATATGTGATTTTAAGAAATAAAAAGTGATTTGAATTGAAATTATTAGTATTTTATTGCTACCTATCTTTAAAATTTCATATAAGTAATGAAATTCATTAAGATAAAAGATCTGTTAAAGATACGCTAAAAAGTAACGGATATGGATGTGGATTTTTTTTTCCCCTCGGATATCCATGGATATGGATACGGATATGGATACAGATATCTGGCACATCACTAAATTTTATCCTTACAAGCATAAAATTAAGCGATTTAAAAGTAAAATAGCCTTATAGGGAACTCTATGCACTTTGACATATCTATTTGGAAGTTTCATCATAACAAGAGAGGCTTAAATTTAAAATTTGACCTCTCTAGTCCAAGTAGTTTTTCTCTAAGAGTATCTGAAGTGGCAGATGAAGAACAAGAAAACACAGCTTTTTTGATGGTTTGTGTATATTTTGATTACTTATAATTTGGCAAGCCTCTATAGAAAAATCCTGATATTTTGCATATTACTAAGAAAACAATTATCTTTCGAACAAGATAGAATTACTATAGGTGTTTGGGGGTGGAGAAATTAACCTCTGAAAATCAGCAACTCTGATTCCTTTATATATAGTCAGCCAGTGACTTTTTACTTGGTGAGGAGTCAATGCAATGACTCTTGATCAGGTATTTTCCACATCTTTATTTAAAGTTATGATTTGATTTATACAATATAATATCTTTATAATTTAACAGATATCATTTAACAAATTTTAAATTTATTATCATAATTTAAAATCTGCCCAATAGGTTGTTTTTTCTTAACTTATGTGATACATTCTTAGAAATATGTTAAACTCATTTACAAAAGTATACATTTTTATGAAATGATTTTTATAAACTTTGTTGCCAAAAATTTAAGTTAAATAGTTTATGATGATAAAGTTCTTTAAGTATTCTCTCTGCAGTTTATTCTATATCCATTAATCATAAGTAAACTGATGTTTTCCTATCTTCAGATTTTTTTCTATATAACCTTGTAAATAAACTTATTGCTTGTTTATATTGTTTGCAGTTAAAAATATTATTTATTATGATAACATATATACCTATAAATTGCTTGATCTAATTAACTTGTTCTTTTTACTGTTTTATAACAGAGTATTCTTAGTGTTTTTACTGATAATAGTGTCTTCATTACGTATATATTGTATATCTATATTCACTTATTAGAGTTTATCATATGTCAATATTTATATGTAATGAATATTGACATATGATAAACTCTAATAAGTGAATATATTGTATATCTATATTCACTTATTAGAGTTTATCATATGTCAATATTTATATGTAATGAATACAGAATCTGTTGGATACAGTTGTTTTATAAGGGTTGTTTTTTAAATTTTCAGCTGTTAAATGGGATTACTGAAACCATTTCAATAATTCTATTTATTAGCTAAAGGAATCAGCTGTAATAGATTAATTTAAGTTCTTGTTAATATTGTACACATGTTTTTGGAATAGGAATTTAATGTTGAAATTAAATCAACCTACCTACACAAAAGCCAAGAATCCAGTAAAAATTTCACTTATGTGAACATTTTCATCCATATTTCATTGGACATCATCAGGCTGTAGAATTGGAAAATAGAGCTGCACTGTTTGAATATTCAAATATAATGTCATTCATTGATTGGTGGATGTGTTTTTGATCTGGATGGTTGCTAGTTGAGACATTTCCCATATACTGGCTTGGAGGAGACATTATCCATATGTACCCATGGTTTATAGGTGGTGGAAGAAAACTTTCCATGGGTTAGGGAATGTGTTGTCATCCTTAAAGTAGATTGCCTTCTTATTTAACTCTGTCTTGTATATTTCAAGCAGTTTAAGGTAGCGGAGTTGCTCTGTTGGACATTTGGTGGAGGATCCTGGTCCTATCCTAAAGTTTTGGTTCGTAGACCATTTACGCACATCTCTGTTCCAAATGATAGGATGCAAGAATTACAAATTATCACCAACCAGATGGTACAACATGGATTTTCTAACAACCCACACACATCTCATGACCCACAATCTGCAACAATCTGGAACATACAAGGCAGTCACATACAACAGAGACTTGCCCCTTTTGCAAACAGATAGCATGCATCAATAACATCAAACTGTCCTACAAAAGGAGTCCACATATCATTTTTCTCCTCAGAAATGTCAAAGACCTGCCTGTTTGCATTATCTGGGTATACATATATTCCAACCCCTTGACTGACCATTTCACTAGAAATGAATTGTAGTATGTTGGAGCAACCAGCAGACAGATTGCCACCCACATAAAACGACATAACACAGATATTTCTAGGAGTCAATTTTCCACTCCTAAAAATGTTATCTTGTGCTTCTGACCCATATGTGGAGGTCCATTTGAATAGGATCAGGATCTTCCAACAAATGTTTGATAGAGTACTATTCTGCTTTCTTGAACTGTTTGAAATATGCAAGGCAGCATTGAATAAGAAGGCAATCAACTTTAAGGATGATGACACATTCTTCAACCCATGGAAAGTTTTCCTCTACCACCCATAAACCACAGGTACACACAGGGAATGTCTCCAGAGTTCAGGCATGGCCAACAGACTTGCCATGTGGAGTTTTCTGAGCTTTCTTCATGTTTGTAACACCTAAACAGAGGCCAGCTTCACATAAGTTTTTCTGGGATGCATCTTCTTGGCAGATCACTCAAGTTTCACATTGTTGTAACCAAATAAACCAAAATAATTCCAATAATTGATTTCTGTTTTTATCCTTGTCTACTTTGGACTTTGTTTATTAATAGGATTAATATTTATTATACTGGTTCTCTATATGGTTGGACTAAGTTCTCTATTTGCTATACAGAAACTACACCAGTATAATAAGTCCTATTAATAAACAAAGTATAAAGTAGACAAGAATAAAAACAGAAATCAATAAAAGTAAGGACATAGAGGCAAAAAAGATTTTAATATTTATTAATGTAGAAGGTATGGTTTCTGTATGTTCAAATTTTGTGTGTAGCATCCTTGTAATCCAAAAATGATTCTTGGTAGACGACCAAACAGCAATTGATTAGGAAAACATTACAGTTTATTTAAAACAATTTTTTATTCAAATGCATTTTGGGTTGGTTTATGTTCCCAACCCCTCTTCAGTGCTGTTAAAAATAGAAAACAAAGTAAGCTTCACAACATGGTAAATATGAGGTAAAAAAAAAAAATTTCCCCCCTTTTTTTACGTCATAATTAGTAGTTGTTGGGCATCCTCTCTTCTGGGAGAAGGTCAATGACTACTTTTGGTCTAATTATTTTGATTTCCTTCTGCTACAGTCCCTTCTTTCTATTGAACCAACAGTATGGTAGCATTCAAATAGGAAAATTATGTAACACAAGGTTATCTGCAATCACAAAATGTTTTAAGTGGTTTTCAAGGGTGTCTAGTTTAATATTTGGTTCATTTTTTGCAAAATTTGATTCGTTGGCAGATTACCATTTGATGTTCAGTTTGTATGGTATAGTTTTTTAGAGTTAACATTTGAAAAAGTTATGGTATCTGATAAAATTTGGGATAGCGTATTTTTAATTTGTGTCTACTTGACCAATGAAATTCTACCATTTCGTACCATCCAAGTATTGCAATAAACATGACAATGATAGGCTAAAATAACCAAACTCTTTTTATGGTTATCATTTTAATGTTTGTTATATATGTGGATATAATATATTACAGTATTTGATTTATGTAACTACAAAGGTTATGCAAGGGTTTATCACACAAAGTGACCAATCTAACAAGATTGTGTGTGATAAACCCTTGCATAAGATAACCTTTGTAGTTATATAAATCAAATATACTATAACATAATATAAGGATTAGAAATGCAAAATAATCAAATAATTTTAATAATTGTTATTATTTACTTGGGCAATGCTAGGCTTATCTGCTAGTTATTAATAAATGCAAAAATATTAAAATTTATGCTAAAGCAAAGCATTCTTACCGATAATATACTACTAAGATAAAAACTAAAGATAAATTATAAAAAAAATTTAACTGTTTAATTTCTTTATATGTATATAGAACATTTTTTATTTAATATAATAATAAATTTAATTTGTTAAAATAGTGTAAATAATGATTAGACATAAGTCACTTTTAAAACAATTTATCTAAATACTGTTTTTATACTACAATGAGACTTTTTATATGCATAATTTTGGTAAAATGTAGTGTAAAAATTATAAACATTTTTACACTACATTTTACATTTTGAAAAAAATTTATATTTTATAAATTTTTTCAAAATAAATAAATTATAACACAGAGAAATTAAATAGTATTCATAGTTGTATTATTGCATTGTATATTTAGTGCATATCTGAATAAGTACTTTTCTGCAGTCTTCTCCTCAAATTATTATTAGATTTTCCTTCATTTTTTTGTTTATCAAAAATTTTGATCACTTTATTTTAAAATTTTTAATGGTTTTATATATTATGATTAGCTGTTTTTACAAGTTCTTTCGAAAAACCTATGACTTTCATCTTGCATGTATACAATAAATCACCAAACGATCGCCTTAATATCAGGCTATAATATGGCTAATTAAATGATTAGTATAAAGTAATTTGACAATAGAGGTAGATGTTAGGTGCCATCTCTTAAGTAAATTAATAATTATAAATAAATAAATTTAGAACCCTCTGGAATAAAAGAACTGGCCCGGGACGGGGCTCGAACCCGCAACCTCCGCTTACCGTGCGGTGCGCTACCAGTTACGCCACCCGGACCCCGAGCAAGCCTTCGCTTCCAGAAGTATATATAATAGATTAGATATAACCTTACTTGGTTAAATACATCACTGACTGGGGGCGACTTCATCGCCCACGACCCTCAATGGCACTCAGCCAGCTAACGTAACACCCGGCGAGGTATATATATATAAATAACATCAACATAAAGCCCGATTGGTATACATATAAAACTTCCAAACGATCGCCTGAATAACGGGCTATAATATGGCTACTTAAAATGATTAGAACCAAAGCAATTTGTCTTAAGAGGTAAGCGTTAGGCGCCATCTCGTAACTAAATTAATAATTAAATAAATATAATTAAATTAA
>NW_019384340.1:479845-516618 GCF_000671375.1 Centruroides sculpturatus | reverse complement strand
GTGGCCGTTGGCTTTTTGAAAGTACAGCCACTGATTGGTCAGCAGACAATTACGCCACACGGCATGATTTGCATAAGACTATGGCTTGGGAATAACAGATTTGCATAACATTACGGCTGGTGATGGCTAATTGGTCGGCCGGGAATCACGCCACATGACATTTGCATAGTGCTACGGTTCAGTAAGTACTAATTGGTCATCGAGTCCGATGTTGACGCTATAAAAAGGCGACAGTTCGACACACCGGATATACGTCACTCTCGTCTAAGTTCGACTTGAGAATTTTTTTGTTCAATAATAAATGTGAATTCTTCTTCCTGGAAAAAATAAGACATTCCCTGAAAATAAGACCTAGCACATTTTTCAGAGCAAAAATTAATATAAGACACTGTCTTATTTTCGGAGAAACACGGTATGTGTTTTGTTCTTTGAGAGATGGTTTTGCTCCACGCATCAATAAGTGTATCCAGTATGCGTAATAAATAAATAAATCTATATATAAGAGTTGCCCAATTTAAAATGTACACATATCAGAACTGGCAAACATTTATTGTGAATCATGTTTTGTTTAGGCAAAGATCCAGTGTCTCACAAGTGGATTGATAGCGCCCGCTGAAGCATTTACGTTGCTCCGGACAAAAAGACAAATTACCGCCCCTTAAATTTATTCAGAGAGAAACATGTAATATAAAATTAACAATCAAGTAGTATTGATACAAAACAGTAAAAATTAAAATATACCTGTACCTAGTTACAAATTGTTAACTAGATGCATTTTTAATGATATTACAAAAATGTATTATTGTACAAGCAAACAAAAAACTTATATCCTATAAAAACTAAACAAAAGTACATCAACTATACTAAAATCAAAAGAAACTTTTTCTCACTTTTAGTTCTCCAACCGTTTTTATTAACTCTTTTAAGCCTACATGATTGGCAGTTTCATGCACAATTGCCAAAATGGCCAAACTATTAAGATGATTTTGCGTGATAGTTAAATGTAAAAAGTTTTTAATTAAATTTTATTAAGAGAAACTCCTTTTCCCCACTAGCTATATTTATTGGAATGATCGGCAGTATTCTTAAGGTGACACTATGGTTTGGGACGAAATTTAACATTGTTGCTTATGCTTTCCTTTTTTGCCCAAAAGCATTATTTTATGGTTGTTTTCTTCAGTATTAAGGAATGCAAATATTTTCTTAACTTTTAGGCAAAAATAATAAATACAAAATATAAATTGCATGGTAATTTTAGCCACAGAAAAAAATTGACAAATATAAATTTCAATTAATTAAGTATTTTGTCACATTCACAGCCAAAATGCCGCCCTTTAGATTTGCCACTCTAGACAAATGCCCGGGTTGTCTGCTCCTAGAGCAGGCCCTGTGGATCGATGCCCCTCAAATAGAATTTTGGTGGCTGCTAGTAAAAAAATTCTTTGACCTTATCCTTCACCTCATCATCGAATATGAAACTTTTCTCTTGCAAATCATTATTGAGAGGTTTGAAAATGGGAAAGTAGCATGGCAATGGGTAAGGAATATATGGTGGATATTCTAGTATCTCCCGGTGGAATTTCTGTAATGTGGCAAAGGTTACATTTGTTGAATGGAGATGGGCATTGTAGTGAAGCAGGATGACTTTTTGTGAAAGGAGTCCTGGGCAAATTTTGACTTTATTGCTTTGCACAGCCACGACAATAGTTTTGCAATAACATTCTGAGTTGATCATTGTGTATGAGGCCTAAAGTCAACCAACAGTGATTGATGCAATGGAGATTATGGTGTGTGCCTTACCTGGTCTCGATTAATCCTGAATTGATGTGCGGCTTTTTCTGTAATTCTTGCACCAATTATTTTTTGCTGTTCATCCTAAATAATGTTTCCCATAAATATGCTTCATTTGTCTATAGATGTCAGCATTCCTAGTCCCTTTAGCTACTAAAAACCAAATTATCACCCATTGTTTGATTCTTGACACTTCCATCGTAACTAACTTATCATTAATTTGCCAATTACTGGAAATAAAATCTGTTCCTGCCAATACTTAATACAGCCTGTGCTTCAGCAATTTTGAGCTTATTCACCTGTAAAGTGGCCTACCAATTGCTACTTTGCACAATGAAATATGTCACATATCCACTTTTCATTTGGGCAACCCTTGTTTAATCTAAAAATGTATTGTTTATATATAACTTTGGGACTGTCCATAAATGACATCTACACTAGAAGGAAGGGAGGTCAAGAAAGTCAGACAAGGGGGATTTGAGCTTTAGTGGACATCTGTTTCTTTCATTGCATTTTATCAGAATTTCTTGTACATTTCATTCCTACTTGTGGTATCTATAATTCATAGAGTGATAAAGGTTTTAAGGAGAATTGAGTTTTGTAGGACATCCGAAGAAGGAAGGGGGGTTTTGAAACTTGGACAAACTGGGACAAGAGGGAGGAGTAAAAATTTTGAGGAAAATGTTGATGTAATTTATGGATAGTCCCTTCATATAATTATTAATAAAATTTTGTTTTTATATATACATTCATGGTTAGGGTTCATCTTGTAAATGCTGAATGCTTTATTTTATTTTTTATTTTTTGTTTTTTATCCTGTATCTGTGTAATTTGTTTTTATTTCAGTGAAATGAAATTGATAGTTTTAAAAAATTAGCCTTATTAAAAGTCAAATAATTTAGCAATTTGTTTATCATATTTTGTACAGTATAGCAAAACTGTCCAAAAAATCCATTATTTAAAAAAAATCCAAATAAAAACTAAGAAATTGAAAAAACTTTAGATTATATAGTATTTATTTAATTTAAACTAACAGAACAAAAGAATTAATAATTCTTATTTAGGAGTGATAAGAATTAATGTTGGATTTTCTGTTTTATAAAATAGTCAGAAAATGTACAATCAGAAAATCTTACATAAATTACCTTTTAAAATTTCTATTTTATATCATATAAATAAAGAAAGACTGGTCAAAAGTTTTAGCTAAAATTAATTCAAAATATTGAGTTACTTTTAAAAAATTTTAAATACAGGTTTAATCAATAATGAATAAAATTCTATATTTTTTGAAATATGTATTTTTTATTCATTAACTATTTCATGATGAAATCCTTTACTTTTGAAATGAAAAATTGATGATAAAGTATATTCTTATACATATGTATATTTTATTTTCAGGGAAGTATGTATAATGCTAATATTGTGGAAGCTTACTCTGACACTGTTGTAAAATCCGTAAGTGTAATTTCTTGATATCATTGTTCCATATCTATCTAATTAGAATTTCTATTCAAATTATATTGAATTAAACTAATTCAAAATGATCTTTTGTATGTTGTCCTAACTTATGCATGAATTTAATAGTAGTACAATGATTGAATGAATTCTCTTTGCTTAGTAATTTGATTTTTCACTCTTTTGATTTCTCAATAATATATACAGAATGGTTCATAAGTCACTTTATCGTTTAAAAAAAATTTAGTTAATTTTTTGTTTGTTAAATATTGACAAGGCTATGTCATGTTTATAAAATCGTGGTGCTGTGAACAGCTCCATACCATAGAGGTATGAATGAATACATGTCAGGAGTTTCAATTTGGTACAGAGTATTAGGTTTCCAAATCGTGCACACACAAAAAAAATCAGACTTGTAGGTACTCGGGGGACTGAGAACCAAGTCAAAATAAAATACAAAATGGCAACACACTTTCTACAAACAGGCACTAGTGTGAAATTTGCGCATGTGTTGCTTGTTGGGAAGTTGGAAATGCGAACGTTGCAAAATCAAATTTTGACAAACGAATCATTGAAAAATCCCATTTACCTGTCCTGTGTTATTCCCAACCTATCTGGTCGCAATGTGCTGACCTCGACCGGTTGACTCAACATATCTTGTTTCAGAATTGGAACGTTTTTGAAACTAGATGGTGCTAGTCATTATAATTTTTTAATATCAAAACTAACTTCCAAAATATAATTTTTTTTGTTTTTATATTTATTTTGTTTGTGCAAAATAAAAAAATAATTTCAGATGATACAATAGCCACAATTATTTTTTCAAAAATGGGAAATTTTCATTAGGCATCGGCAAAAATTCTACCCAGGGGTGACACACAACAGAGAGAAATTTTGACATTGGATAGGTTAATTTCACTGAAAATGCTTTGTTGCCATGGCCAACAAAGTTTGAACAATTGTGCTCAAAAGCAGCAATACCAAACCAGCAAAGAAGATTGGAGAATGAGAATGAGACCCTCCATGTGATCCAGCTTACTGTAGCCAAGAACAGGTCCTTGACAACACAACCCATCGTAACCACAGTGGCAACAAAGCCCGCCATAATCTACACCAGGACTCCGAGTACCAGTGTCAACTTTTCCTCATTGGAGAGTGCTCATTTTTTCTCTTTTCCTTAGAAAACATGTGCAATTGAGCCCTGAGTCTCTGAGACATTGACACTTCTTGCATTTATTAAGATTCTCTATTACAATGGAAACTAAAGTGGACATTATAAAACTAAATGCATTAAGTGAAAAAAACTGTGTTTGAAGCGCCCACTACTAAGCAGTAGTGAGTACAGTACATGAGAATAATGTATTCTATTAAGTATATCAAAGGATCAAACATTAACAATATGTGGTTAATCTGTGTTCAAATGTGCTTTAGAGGTTACTTTTAAACTTACATTTCCACATACGACAAAACCTCGAGAACCTAACCTGTTTCATAAGTAGGGGAGCACATGTCCTACAGTAAAAATTATTAGCCAAGATTTACAAATGTTCTTGTTTTATTTTCAATAAAAAGAGGTTGGTGTTTTTTTGATGTTCATAAACACTGGAGTCTAAGTATTTAACAAGTAACATTTGAAAGTTTTATTATTTTAAGATTAATTCTGCTGGTTTTCACACTAATTTTAATTTTCAAATTTAAACATTAGTGATGTATGACATTATTTTAAAGTCAAGGATGGTAAATTGGTGCAGTATACAAATTGCAGCATTACAGAGAAATTTTCTGGTAGTACATCAGTTATGTAAAATCATCTTAAATTCATACTTTACTGCCAACTAAAAGTCAAAAAAGACAAGTAAACAAAATGATATCACTAAACAAAACAATATTGTAATAATGATATTGCTTTCATTGCCTGTTCAAAACCACTTTCAGTTTTTGCTAAAACCACAGTTTACTGAAAACCAGTTTTGTTGTCAGCATTAATTCTTATCACAATCAAACTTTGACAAAGCAAAATTTAAAATATAATTTACATGTTTTTTCAGTTGTATATTATATTAAACATTTATTATTCCAAAACATCCCAGTTGTTCTAAAACCGACTTGATACTCTAAAAATATTATTAAAATTAATTCTTTTGAATCTCAAGATTTTCTGTCAGTTATTTTTATTAGCACATACATTTTTTAAATATTTCTCAATTATATTTTATTTATTTATTTTTTACTATCCATTAATAATTAACTGTAAATTTTTAAAATTACAACAATTTTTAATGTATTTTCTTATTTATTTACATCTGTTATCTGTCTTGAAAAATTTTGTTGTAACTTTATCTTTTCTTCTGTTGAGGTTATATTAACTATTAATTTCTTTCAAATCAATTTTATGTATTTAATTAAATTTTGGCATTTCATATTTTAGCAAATTTCAGAAAATTTTTTATTTAATAATTATTATTTCAGATATCCGTTGCTTGGTCAGTGATAATTTATACGTGTCCATTTATCATTACGATATTATACAAAAGAGGTAAAAATAATTACAAGCTTTAAATTAGAAATTTAAAAATTATTTAAAACAGTGATTTCTATTATAATATTTTTATAGGATTCTATTCTGTGGATGGAATTTTTACATTAGGCAGATTTGCTGGATATTTAAGTTTGTTACTACTTAGCAGTCTTTGTTTAAGAGGTAAAAAAATTAGTGAATTTTAAACTTATAATTTTATAAGAAAATGTTATCAAAATAACACTATTTTAATTTTATTTTCATTAGGCATTGGAAGATGTTCAAATTGCAATTATATGAACTTTCTTTCTGTACTAGAAAGAAGTCAAAAAAGTCTAACAAAAGAAAATAAGGTAACAGTATTTTCATAACAGTATTGTATAGACTATTATTAATTTTGTTTTTCATTTTTTTCTAGTAATTAAATACTTTGGTTCTTAATTTTACAGGCTGCTCTTTCTCGTTTTGATTTTGACTTTTTTGCATGGCCTGTGGAATTTGCCTGGAACAGTACACAAAAGTAAATATAAAGTGAAACATTATTTAATTATTAAAAATATAAATGGATTATAGTGTGTTGATATTAGCTATGACTTTGTTCATTTCAACCAAACAGCATTTAACAGCAACAATAAAGACTTTTTTCTGCTTTTAAAAATAAATTTTATGATATAGTCTATTCATAGCTAGAACTTGCAATATTTTCTAATTAAAGCATTTTGTATATATTGCTGATATTTTTATATAATTGAAAATTTTCTTTCTTTTTTGATTGAAAAATCTTTCAATCAGAGGGAGACCCTCACATTCCCTAGATTGTCGGACATGTGAAGAACCAACTAGAGACTCAACCTAATGTCCATTCCTCACCCCCATGGGACAACCTGGTAGTAGATAGCCAATTAACTGGGCTATTGAAGTGAATGATGATGGGCTGCCATTATAGGATTAACCAGCCATAATGGCTCTGTTTATTGGTTGAAACTTTTAAACATGGTAAATCAAATCAACAGAAAGTCATACTGGCTGGACATCGTCCAGGTCAACAAGATCTTTGCTGTGTTGGTGAGGAAACAAGGACACAGTGCTAAATATACTACTGGAACACATATTAGGGTTGGCACCATCTATGTTAGAAGTCTGAATGGAAAGGAAGTAGAGCTAACTGAAGAGCTAGAAAAGTATAATATACAAATATGGCAGGCATCAATGGAACTAAGAAAATTAAAGTTGGAGAGACAAGCTTAAACAATAAATATAAGTTGATCTACTCGGGAATGATGCTCAATGCAAGGGGGGTGTAGCCATAGCATTTACATTTGCTATAGAAGATAATCTTATAGAATGAGAAGCGCACTCTAGCAGAGTCATCTAGGCAAAATTTAAAATAGGAAATTGGGTAATGAGATTTATCTATGCCTATGGACCTACAGAAGACTCATAGAAGGAAAATGTAGAAGAATTTTATGACCTTCTGGGATCAGCAGTGGAGACAAATACTAATAAAAAAATAATTCTAGCTTGAGATCTTAATAATAGAGTGGGAAACAATGATTACATCTATGGCAGCATTTTATATAAGTTTTGTGAGAAAGAAAAACCTAACAACAATGACAAAAGACTGCTTGACTTTTGTGCTTGTCACTCACCAGTGTTTACTAATACAGTACAATATTTACAATATTCCAACACAAAAAGAATCACAAATTAACATGGAGAGAACACACTAGAAATCTGAAAAGCATAATTAACTATATTATTGTAGATAAGCACATTATCCATTTAGTTGAAGACACAAGATTATTTAGAGGTTTTGAAGTTGATAGTGATCATCATCTTGTATTGAGCAAATTAAAAACAGTTATCAATGTTAGGAATAGGAGATGTAAAAAGATGCTTCAATGGATAAAAGTAGAAAAATTATTAGATCTTTCAAGTGCCATTAAATACAGAAATGTGGTTAATACCACAGCTAAACATCTTTATTACTGAAATGGCTTTAGAGGAGGAATAGCAAAATTTCAAGAAAATGTTGGTAGAATTGACAAAAATAGTATGTAGGAAAGTTATTTGCAAAGATAGGAAGGTTAGAACTCCATGGTGGACCAAAGAGGTTAGATAAGCAGTACAAGAGAAGAACACAGCTTATAAAAGATATCTGGCAAATAAGACCACAAGCAACCTATTAAATTATAAAGCTAAACTGTGTGTAAAGATGGCTAAACAAAGATGCTGGGAAAATTTTGGAACAGAAATAGAAAGCAAGTATAAAGAGGGGGAAATGTTCTGGCAATTAGTAAAGAATCTCAGAACAAGTGGGAAAACTGTAGCTAGAGGAATAAAGAATGATACATGTGAAATTATAACCTACTTTATGTTAAAAGTTTAATAATGATAATTTTTAATCAATTTGTTATTTTATGCAATTTGATAATTTAATTTCCTGTGAAATACAGTATATATGTAAAACATTTTATATTAACTGATATTCATTTTATTTATAAATGTGATAGTATTAAAAGGTGAGCATATATTTGAAAATATACTCTCTGCCTTTCTCCCTCATATATGATTCATAGATATTACTGTTTTTTGTTACAAAATTTATTTTTCATACAATAAGTCACCAATAAGTAAATCTAATTATCACATATGTAAATATGCAATTTGAAATACTAAACTTTGTATTGTTGAACATTGATATTGAATGATATCATAAAAAATAATTATTTAATAAAGTAATAAAAGAAATGAATTATCATTATTAAATTGCTACTTATTGGATACTAGGGAAAATATATGCTTTATTTAAAAAATTTATAAATTGACAGGAAAGTAAGTCAGAAAGCTGCTAATAAGTGACAGATTAGCTTTGAAATTATTACATTTCAATAACAAACTACATTTGCCATTGAAATGCAATTAGTTAATATATTGTAATGTGTTTTTATTAAAAAAATTAATATAAACATGTAATTTACTAAACAAACCCAAAGTTGAAATTTTATTCCTTGTATTGTTAATGAGGATAGTATAATATTTTAAAATAAGTTCAAAATGTTTTGAAGTGAAAAATAATTCTCCTTGCTACTTTTGCTGCTTGCTTAATCTTACTTTTACCAATTGCTACAGTAATTGTTATTGAATAATAATTCAATAATTATTAAATGTAGTTTATATTTCTTGTAATTTATTGAAAGAAAAATAAATTTTAAAATGTGGAATTTTTAATCATTTTCATAATTGTTTACTTTTTATCACAATATAATAATGATTTTAAACATAAATTTATACTTACTAATATATTCTATATTTTAAATGTATATATTTTTCATTTTATTTTTTTATAGAAAATGTAATTGAAAATTATTTTAAAATTAAANTCTCCTTTATAATAAATTAATTTATCTATTTCTAAGTAAAAATTGAAAGTGTCTGTAGAAGTAAATTTTCTTGATAAAGTTTTAATACTTATTATTATAATCTAGACATGTTAATTTTTAAATATACTTATACCACAAGTATATATTATATATACTTGTGGCCCAATATATAAGTATACCCAAAACTCCTTGACTTCTTCCAATGCGGCCCAGAGAAACAAAAAGGTTGGACACCCCTGCTTTAGATTATTCCTTACATATTGATAATTTGCTCTAGGACATCATTAAGAAAATTTATGAAATTCAAATAATATAAAACTTATTCATTATTTGTAAGTTTTATAAATTATTTATTTTATGTTTTGAATGAAAGATTTATTTTTATAATTGACACTATATAAAAAAATAAGAATTAGGGAATCAGTTTCACTTAGAAATTAATTGTAGATTTAAATTTATGTGATATGAAATCTTTTAGCTACTTAATTATTTAATTTTTAAAAAATAAATAATTATCTGTTATATTTAATATCAAAAATGCTTTTAAAAATTTTAATATATACTTATATATTTTACATATTATTTAATATATTAAATGATTTAATCCTTTTAGTTATATAGCCATTCACACATTTGGTAGAAGGATGATATATCCAGGATCTGTTAAATTATTACAGGCTGCAGTTGGTAAGATCTCTAAATTTTATAAAATAATTTAAATTAGTTATTTTATTTAAAATTATTTTAATTAATAAATTTATCAGATGTTAGAATAAGTCAGTGAGGTTTATTAACAAAGCAAAATATTAATTAGCATTTTAAACATAAAAAAGTAGTAATTTTTTGAACTGCAAATATTTTAAAATATACAACAGCCAATACAATATGAAAATTTAGTATTAATTTTAATCTTGAATACATACAGGAAATAAAATGTTAATGTTAAAACAAATCAATTACTATTATCAAAAAATTATACTGTAATAAGCTCTTTCAACATAAGATTTAATCATTTATTTGTGTAAATTAATCCTCATTTAAATATATTCTAATTCTTAATTGAAATATATTTAATTCATTTTACTTGGATATAAAGGATATCTACAACTTATTGATCAGAGTAACATAACTAATAAAACATAAACCATGACAAATATGGGGAAACTGTTTTCTGAAAATGTAGCAACTTAAAAAAATTTTTTTTCACAAAGTCACAGGCATCTAAAAATTTAGCAAACTTTAACCTGAGTGATTTTTAGTAGCACATACAATAATCCAATCTGTAATTGATTTCTTGCCAAGTATTTTGTAGCAAATCTTGAGAGATTGAAGCTATTGTCTCCATTATGTGGTGTTTCAACTCTGGAATGTCAATAACCTCTTCTGTATATTTATTGTCCTTTACATATCTGTACAAAAATATCTGCAAATGAAACTTTTCAAAGAAAAGGTTTGTGTGCTGTTTTTCTATCACTTCAAAAGTGGTCATAACACAACAAAGGTTTACGTTCTCACATTCTCATCTGCATCTCTATATTAACTTCATTATTTAATTATTGTGAATAAATTTTTTTGGATTGCAATTTGAAAAAATTGTAGACCTATAAATTTCCACTGTTGTTCGTCCATCTCGTCTTTCCTTAATTTCAAGAATGGAGTTAGATTTGATGAAATCCAAGCTCAGGTATGGAAACTTTAGGGCCCCAATTAACTATATAGTAACTTTGATACAAACCAGAAGTCACATTGTTTCAATTCAAAACTTTTCCCCTGAAAGCAGTTAATAGATGACCAACATGACCGTATTGTTAAAGTAAAAATATGATGTACAGGGGCAAGCCACTACTAATAATTTGAGGTGGATAGCATATATTTTAAATTAAATAAATTAAAAAGATGATTAAAAATTACAGCTTGGCATTGTAATGATGTCACAATAAATAATTGCTCGTTTGGATTAAAATCCATAAATTTATTGATAAATTCAAAGTTTATATTTACTATTTGCATTTACAAAATGAATTAACAGTCTGCACCAGCTATGCAAATCCATAATTTTGTTTAATCCAATTCATTCAGATATATTGATAATGTTTGTCATATTTAGAATATTCATGTTAATTAAAAAAAATTTTTTTTTCAGTGTTGTGCTATTAGCTGTAAGATAAATATGTTATGTAGATAGTTTATAATTACAGTAAGACCACGCTTAATGCTGCCTCGATATAACATGGTCTGCTCGAAGTCTTAAAAAAAAGCTCAAAATTTACGCTAAATCAAATTATTCAGACATTTCATTGATTTGTATATAATACAATTATTCCCAAACATAAACCAATCAGCAAAAGGTGGCAATTGGTCGTAGCACTGTACTTTCCTTAAATCTGTTTGCTTGGTGCAATTATGGAAAAAATATAACATCACGGATGCCGTAGGCAATATCAGCTTCGCAAGAATTAATTGATAACTTCTTCCACACTTCGTTCATACATTTATGGCTGAAGATATCCAAGAATTCTCAATGAGAAGAGCCTATCACTGTATCGTTGTGTTGACCAAATTGTCAACCTAATTAATACACCAGGACTAGGAGATGTAGACAAGCAGGATATTGAGGAGTTACTGCAAGCTTCTTCAATGACCTTTAAGAACTGGCAGAACAAGGAATTCATGTAGAACTGGAAAATAGTGATTCTGAAAATGAAGAACCCGAAGAACTTCTCTACAGATTTCCTTAGTAAATTGGTAATGATAACCAAAATCATTGATCAAATTATAGCAGATGATCCAGATTTTGAAAGGAATGCAAAAGGAAGACGATGCGTTTTGGATACATTCGCCTTATAGACATTTGCTTAACAAAAGAAAAAATGCGACAAATGACACTAGACAACTTCATCGCAAAAAATCAAGAATTTCAAGAGTCAGGACAGTCATCACAAAAAATGAACTTTACATTTCTGTGTGCATACGTTTGTGTTATTTAACATATATTATTATGCAAATTAATATAAAAATAACTTAAAATTAAAGTAAAATTGTTTATTTTTGGTGGTGTGTTCCCCTTTCCCTATTTACTTTGTGTTAAAATGACCTCATGTAGCTCTGTTTCATTTAGTGCTTTGTCATCTAGGAACATATCCCCTGCGTTAAGCAGGGTCTTACTGTATCTATAAAAAAATGGTTAAAATGATTATCATTGAAGTAATTATTTATACTTTGTTTCTTTGCACAAATAAATATAAATGAAAAATATATTACAGATAAAATTATTTATGAAGAAATTGGGTTCCAAAAATCACTTATTAAAAAATCTTTAGAAGCTATAAATTTTGCCAATAATTGCTTATTATATAAATTTCATTTCAAAAACGTTTCATAAAAATTAGTGTCTTTTGGCTGATATTTTAAGAAACATGAATATAACCTTTTGTTTATTAATTTTTAGAAAATATGCTTATTCAAGGAAGGACCAAGCTTGTTGAAAAGGTAAATTTTACATTTCCAAACTTTTATGTACAAAGTAAAAATTATATTTAAATTTTAATTTGATTAATTTATAAGGTAATTTATTTTTATTAATATTATATAATATANATTGTTAAAGGAAAAATATGATGTACAGGGGCAAGCCACTACTAATAATTTGAGGTGGATAGCATATATTTTAAATTAAATAAATTAAAAATATGATTAAAAATTACAGCTTGGCATTGTAATGATGTCACAATAAATAATTGCTCGTTTGGATTAAAATCCATAAATTTATTGATAAATTCAAAGTTTATATTTACTATTTGCATTTACAAAATGAATTAACAGTCTGCACCAGCTATGCAAATCCATAATTTTGTTTAATCCAATTCATTCAGATATATTGATAATGTTTGTCATATTTAGAATATTCATATTAATTAAAAAAAATTTTTTTTTCAGTGTTGTGCTATTAGCTGTAAGATAAATATGTTATGTAGATAGTTTATAATTACAGTAAGACCATGCTTAATGCTGCCTCGATATAACATGGTCTGCTCGAAGTCTTAAAAAAAAGCTCAAAATTTACGCTAAATCAAATTATTCAGACATTTCATTGATTTGTATATAATACAATTATTCCCAAACATAAACCAATCAGCAAAAGGTGGCAATTGGTCGTAGCACTGTACTTTCCTTAAATCTGTTTGCTTGGTGCAATTATGGAAAAAATATAACATCACGGATGCCGTAGGCAATATCAGCTTCGCAAGAATTAATTGATAACTTCTTCCACACTTCGTTCATACATTTATGGCTGAAGATATCCAAGAATTCTCAATGAGAAGAGCCTATCACTGTATCGTTGTGTTGACCAAATTGTCAACCTAATTAATACACCAGGACTAGGAGATGTAAACAAGCAGGATATTGAGGAGTTACTGCAAGCTTCTTCAATGACCTTTAAGAACTGGCAGAACAAGGAATTCATGTAGAACTGGAAAATAGTGATTCTGAAAATGAAGAACCCGAAGAACTTCTCTACAGATTTCCTTAGTAAATTGGTAATGATAACCAAAATCATTGATCAAATTATAGCAGATGATCCAGATTTTGAAAGGAATGCAAAAGGAAGACGATGCGTTTTGGATACATTCGCCTTATAGACATTTGCTTAACAAAAGAAAAAATGCGACAAATGACACTAGACAACTTCATCGCAAAAAATCAAGAATTTCAAGAGTCAGGACAGTCATCACAAAAAATGAACTTTACATTTCTGTGTGCATACGTTTGTGTTATTTAACATATATTATTATGCAAATTAATATAAAAATAACTTAAAATTAAAGTAAAATTGTTTATTTTTGGTGGTGTGTTCCCCTTTCCCTATTTACTTTGTGTTAAAATGACCTCATGTAGCTCTGTTTCATTTAGTGCTTTGTCATCTAGGAACATATCCCCTGTGTTAAGCAGGGTCTTACTGTATCTATAAAAAAATGGTTAAAATGATTATCATTGAAGTAATTATTTATACTTTGTTTCTTTGCACAAATAAATATAAATGAAAAATATATTACAGATAAAATTATTTATGAAGAAATTGGGTTCCAAAAATCACTTATTAAAAAATCTTTAGAAGCTATAAATTTTGCCAATAATTGCTTATTATATAAATTTCATTTCAAAAACGTTTCATAAAAATTAGTGTCTTTTGGCTGATATTTTAAGAAACATGAATATAACCTTTTGTTTATTAATTTTTAGAAAATATGCTTATTCAAGGAAGGACCAAGCTTGTTGAAAAGGTAAATTTTACATTTCCAAACTTTTATGTACAAAGTAAAAATTATATTTAAATTTTAATTTGATTAATTTATAAGGTAATTTATTTTTATTAATATTATATAATATATTACTGAGTAAGATAAGTGTAATATAAGTATTGTATTACTAGTAAACTTTTTATTCTTTAAAGATATAATGGTTAAATTTTAGTTAACTGAAACTTGTATCTTAAAGAAAACTGTGAATTATCATTTTACATTCATTGCAAATTTAATTTTTTTTCCAATTAACACTTGGTGAAAAGTATCAACACTTGATAAGGAACAACAAAGCATTCATCTTTTCAAAGGATATTTTTAGTTTCCTAAAATTTCAATAGAAGAGCGTGAATGATGTCTTTTGTAAAATGCCATTCAAATTGCAAAAAATAATTTTATAAAAAGTATATGTGAGATTTATTCTAATAAAAAAAATTATTAAAATAACTATCTGTTGAAATTAAATGTAATACCTGTAGCTTTAATTAAAAATGGCAGTAGTACGATTAATAGCTTCCAACCTTATTGTTCTCTTGGCATGCTTGAACAATCAGCAAAGATTGCAGCACGCTATTGTTAAATATCACAGGACTAGCCAGCAGATTTATGGAACTCCTAATATCTTCTCTGCAATAACTGGCTGGTAAAAACTTTTGAAATATAGTTAGTTGGTAATGCATAGAAGCCTATTTTCTTATGTCTTTAATATTTGTTATTTTAAGTTTTTAATGTGTCTTGTGGCACACTTGGAATGGATTCACAGCAGTTGAAAACCACTGTCACTATTAGATGATCAATAAATAATGTAATAAAATATTAAATTTGTGAAATTATTGTTACGGAATCCTTTATCAGTATTTTAGATTTTATTATGATGATTGAATATTAATCATCATAATAAAATCTAAAATACTAATTTTAATTATTTTTTAAGAGATAAAAATATCATATTATAATTGTTTTATAAAAATGTTTTATTTTGTTGAATACTTATAAAAAAACATACTATTTAATTATGATTTACGAAAAGATGATTGATATCCAGGTTAAAATTCTGTAAGAATAGTTTATTGAAGATAGGAAGCTAAAAAGCACACAACTGGAGTTTCAGTACTAATATCATAAACTTTTAATTTCTCCTGCAAATCAACTTCTTTAATTAATTAACAACAAATGTTCATGGTTGCTTCAGCCAATCTCTGGTTTAATGAATATCAACTGAATGGAAGTCCTTCAAGAACTTCACATTGAACAGTTCATTTTTGGTTAATGTGATTTTTTTTTCTTAATGTAAAGTGAAATTGTTCTCTTGTGTTCCTTTTTATTGTAAACAAAAATTTTAATTATTTGTAAAAACTATTTTCAAAATAATTTATTGATTTCTCTACAATAGCTGGATTTATTTTATACTCTTGTTAAAATTAATGAAATAATACAGTTTAAGAAACTAAAAAAATTGTTTGTTTTCAAATCTTTAATTGTTTTTATGATCAGTGCTGCTTGTCCTTATTTTAAGTATTATAAAAAACCTTACTTCACTTAAGGATCTGTTATATGAAGGAGAAGGAACTCCTTGATGTAACAAGTCCTTAAGTGAAGTAAGGTTCTTGTAAATGTTTTTTTACAATACTCTGTTGTTCTTTTAGTTTTAGTTTAGTGGAAAAATTGTTTTTAGTTTAAATAACAGCTTCTGAGAAATGTAGCATTTTATCTATTAAAATATTGTAAAAATTGAAAATAAACTTTTTTCCACTAAAACATTACAAGTTATTAATTTTTATGTGTTATAAATATGTACTTTCTGTTTTAAATACTTTGTAATTTTTATTTTAATACAGTAGAACCTCGAAAACTCGGCTCTCGATAACCGGCACTCCGGATAACTCGGCCACACCCTGGCAGGACAAAAAATCCTTAGTTAATTAATTTTCATTATAGACAGCTTTATAAAAGTATAAAAGCTCTCATAAAGTATTTTTCTGAGGTCTGTCTTATCAGGTAAATTACTGTACACAGTGTATTCATTAATTTTCATTTTCGTGTAGTAAAGACTCTATGCCTTCATAAAAGACGTACTTTTCCTTTGTTTAAGGGTATTTGGGCAGTTTATTCTCTGTTATATTTCAAGTAAACAATACATACAAGTACAGTACAGTATTTTCTGAGGAAACACTCATACTTATTTTTTTAACCCCATTCCCGATAACCCGGCATTTTCACAAACTCGCCACCCTTCGGTCCACATTAGGCCGAGTTTTCGAGGTTCTACTGTATATATATTTATAAAGAATAATATTTTAATTTAATAAATATTTTCAATAAACTTAGTTATAAATTTTCATTAACTTCCTTTGTTTGTTAACAGTAAAAAAGTTTTTTCTTTTAGTATGGTGGTGAAAGATACAAATTACTTGCTCGTGATGGAAATGAAATTGATACAGTAGTAGTTGATAGAAGAGGAAAAGATTATTCTGATGGAGACATGTTGGTGAGTAATGTCAAGTATTTGATTTTTTGTACAACTAATACATGAAAAACATCAAATAATATTATAGTTAAAAATTAATATTTACTAAAATAATTTCAGTTAGTTATTAAATATTTCCATATAGTCTTTTCCAGATTAAGAATGAAGCCATTGTTCATTAGTCCACACATGTAAAGGAAAATAGTTTTGTGTTTATTATGAAGTAAACATATGTATAAAACATATATTAGAAAAATTATATTTAAATTGTTATTATCTGTGTGAAATTTCCAACAATTTTGCAAGAAATTTGAGATTGTAAAGAAAATACATGATGATATATGATGTAATGTAATTTTTAAAGTACTTATTATATTTTATTTTTTTCGCCTTCATTCTAGCTTCATTGATTAGCTAAGGTGACAGAACGATACACATTCAAGATCTAGCATATCAGATTCATTCTTATTCTGGAAATACCTATATAGTCCATAGTATTTTCAAAAATGCTATTTTGCATATTTTGACAGCATTGTCAAAAATGACTAAGTTTGTTGAAGAAAACAGTCATTTTAATTTAATTTAATTTAATGTTTATTGATATAAATTACTTCTTACAATGGGGGAAACAATTTGGTTATATAATGTTATTTATTATACATAGTAATAAATTATTGCAAAAATTCTAAAGATTTAGAGAATGATAAAATTTTAAATAAAGTAATTTTTGACATGTCTTTATTTTTCAAATGATTATACTTGAAATCTTCTCCTAGTACAAAACATTCTAGTTGATACATCACTTGACAAAAACCAAACAAGTGAATTAAGAAATTCTCTTCCTCTTTACTACTGCAATAACTACGAAACTTTTCTCTTGGTATATTTATCTGGTAACCCTTTAACAGAATCTGAAATTTATTAAATCTAAGTTGTATAATGAGGCTTTTTGTGGAAAAATTAGTCTCACAGTTTAAGTAGTTTTCTGTACACCAACCCAAGTGCGTTTCAAACAAATTAACTTGTTTAGCTGAAGTAGACAATATATCTTGATTCCAAAGCTGGTCTGACCCAGTTTGAATTATAGCATTTAAGTGAGTTCTCAACAATGAAGCTGATCGATTTGAAAACAAAAAAGAGTAACCCAAGCTATCAAAAATATTCTTAACTGAAGCAGGCCAACTTTTCTTATCAGGTTTAACTGCTGTTAACAGAACATTATAAGTAATTCGGCACAAATCATATGAGGGTAACTCCATAACTTTTGACCAAAACAGAAGAATAGTCTTTACAAATTTCAATTCCAATGGAGGTCTTCCCAATTCAAGACGAGCTGCAGAACTTGAGGCTGAACATTCTATTTTAAAAAGAACATTCTATCTTAAAATATTTCATCTGTACTTTTTCTAGTTTAGACAGAAACTCCAGTCCCCAGACTGGAAATAAATGAGTCATCTTAGAACCAATAAAAGTGTCAAAAAGTTTAATGATAATGCTCATAGAACTTAGCCTTATTTTGTTTTTGTAGAGTAAGCAAATAGCCTGTCTTATTCTGTATGTCTTTGGCTATTAAATCGAAATGATGATTATACACACCAGAAGAAGAAAAATGCATTCCTGTATACTTATAATATGAAACAAAACTAATTTCAGTATTATTCACAAATATCTTATCAGATTTAAGTAGTCTGCCTCCATTGCAAAAAACCATTCCCTTCATTTTTTGTAAGTTAATTGTAAGATCATTTCTTTTAGTACAATTAACTAGCAGAGAGAGTTTTTGTTGCAAACCCGTTTTTGAATCTGCCAGCATAACTACATCATCAGCGTACATTAAGCAATGCTGGTCAACAGATTCTCTGAGAGTAAATCCTGAAGTTTCTGAGGTAGAAAACAATTGCAGTAAATTGTTAATAAATAATATAAACAACAGGGGGCTTAAAAGTCCCCCCTGAGGCAAACCACCACCAGAAATGGCACCCTTAGTATTTGTCAGATTGCCTCTCACGTGATACCTTGTGTTACAAAATAAATAAGTAGCTTAATGAACGAAGTTGAAACTCCTAATAATTATAACTTTTTCCATAAAATATTAAAATTGATTCTGTCAAAAACCTTTTCCAAATCCACAAATATTGAATAGACTTTGTCTTTTTCTTGACAGGCCATACTGTATTAAACCATTCATTAAATATAAAGATGTTGTACATAGTACCTCTTCCTCAAACAAATGCTCCTTGAAACTGGGAGATAACATTAAATTCTATTATCCATTGATTCAACCAATCTGCTGAAATTCCTGTGAACAATTTTCTACAGGTATTTAACAATGCTATTGGACGATAATTTTGAGGATTAAGTTTGTCTCCTTTCTTGTAAATCATTTGCAACAACACATTTTTCCAATGCTCAGGAAATTTTGATGTTTCCTTAATCTTGTTAAAAAGTTTGAGTAATTCTAAACATATTTCATCAGATAGGTATATAATACATTCATTTTTTATACTGTCCATATCAGGAGCAGATTTTCTTTTAAGTTTGCGAATTGAAGTTTTTAACAGACATTATCATGGTCAAAATCAAGAATTGAATCAGAACTTGGATGGCAAAAGTTATATTCTAAAAATGTTCCCAGTCATGAAGAGGGATTTGATTATCAGGTTTATTTCTCCTATTAAATGTATTAACAATAGACCAAAATTGTATAGAAGATCATGCAGACTGCAACTGTCTACTAATATTTGACCAGTAATTCTTCTTTTTAGTCTTGCATAATGAATGAAAGATTGCCTTAAAATCACAATATTTTATTAAATCTTCATTATTACGGGATATTCAAAATTTCCTCAGAATCCTGTTCTTTAGTTTCTTCACTGTTCTACAATCTCCTTCAAACCAAACTGAAGACAGTAATTTCATTGTTCCCAGGTATGTTGTCATTCTACATTGTTCAGCTGATGACTTAATCATCTCCAGAATCACAGAATGTCTATCCTTTATTCCAAGGGGTGGGGAACTTTTTTAGCCATTACCCCAAAATATATTTGTGTAAGTTGGTATTACCACCCTCATTTTGAAAAGGAGAAAACCGATAATACTATAATGAGTTCATTCATGCTATAATAAACTTACTCAGCTATAATAAGTCAACTTGTTATAAATAATCAAGTTGTTACCTTCAGTTCTGACACTTTATATATTTTTTATTTTTTTTAATCTAAAATATCTAAATTCCTTATTACCCCCAATAATTTCATTTTTACCTCGGTTTCCTGATTGCTGCTCTATTCCATCACTTAAGACAATATTTACATATTTAGCCAAAACTGCTTCAGAATATAAACTGGATTTGTCTTCTTTCCAGAATAGTCTTTTTTTTTCATGTAAATCAAGTTAGACACTGATGTGGATAGAAAAGCTATCAGGATTTTAGAAATTACCAAATGATGATCAGACATATAATCTTCAGAAATATAAAATTTATGCAATCTCTCTACCAGACTCTCGCTCAAAATCATTAAATCAATTACTGAAGCACCCAGTTTGGATGTGTAAGTAAAGTCTGCTGATGATTCAAAAGAGTATTGACCATTTATTATGTATAAATTATAAGATTTCACTAGTTCAATAAGTAAATTTCCTCTTTTATTGCAAATTTTATCATTTGATAGTTGGATGTTTGAAATTGCATCACCATGATAATGTCCATAGTCAAGCCAATTTATGCATTAAAATCACCCATCAGCAGAAGATTATAATCTGAAATGCAATCAGAAATCAAAATTTTCCAATTTTGCAATTAAAGTTTCAAAGATATGAATATGAAGATATGCCAATATAACTATCATTTCTTGTAATCTTTTATTTTGCCTCCAGTTAAATTTCACTCTAACAGCCATTATATGTTGCCATGACAGCAGCAAGTTTACTTCCCCTGGTCTTTGTTTATACCTAAAAGTAATCTGCCCAAAGGTATTCCCCTTCCTAAACTTTTAGTAGCCATTACCTCAAAAACTTTTAATCTACAGTTAATGCTTTTAACTCTCAAACATACTGGAGCTGTAGACCAAGTCTCGGTCAGTTCCAAAATATCAGTTTTAGAAATATGTTTAACAAAACCACTATCATTCAGATTTGTTAGGAGGGTACCCTGAGAATTCCATGTTGAAACTTTCAATCCAACTGTACACTTCTTTGGATTAGAGAATGAAGATTTTGAGAATTTGCCATTCGATTTTCCACTAAAAAATTAAGTTTTAATAATTCTCCTCTATCTAGATTGTAAGTATATCTCTCAGCTCCAACCTGCAAAACATCTGCCATTAGTCAAACTCTCCTGCCTTCCAACCTATAATCATGTAAAAAAGGCAGAAGTTTTTCCGTCTGTCTTGAACGCCAACATAAATCATCAAAAATTTAGTTATCATTAGCCTTTATCATTCTAACATTACCAAAAATTAATTTCTTGTTTGCAGATGATTGTAATTTCACCAAAACATTATTTGATAAGTTAAATTTCACTATCTTAGGTGAATCAAAATCAATTCCAACAGTTATCAGTTTAGAAAACAGATTTTGCACTTTCTTATTCAAATCAGAACTATCGTCAGTCAAATCTTTAATTAAAATATTTTTCTTTCTCATTTCATTTGACACCTTGTCTATAGAATGCAAGATCAAACTATTTTTTTTCTGCATGTCATCTTTAAGTTTGGAAATTTCTTCTAATTAACCTTCAACTGGGTTAATCGTTGATTGTGTTCATTATGTAAATTAACCAACCAGTCAATCCTTGTAACAATCTTGTTTAGAGTCAAAAAATGCTCATCAAATCGGTCATCCAAATATGAAATAATCTCCTTACAAATAGACTTACTTGGGTCTATCTTTCAAGAGAAAAAATCCTCCAATCTCACCGACTTCAAGGAAGGTTCACTTCGAGAACGTTGTTGTTTTACAGATGCCGATGATTGAATCTGTGAATTTGGTGGAGTATGATCAAAAGGACCAGGATTTAATTCTAACCCACTCAATATGAACAACTCAAACAACATTATCCAAAACTCAATATTTTCCATAATTTTAAAATTCAAAAAGCTCATAAAAAAGTTCTCCAACACTCTTTGCAGCAAGCAGCACCCCTGGTGATTTTGAATAGTAAAATAATTTGATGCATAAGATCAGAAAACATAAAAACATAGCATACTAAAATTCCAATACAACATAATCTAACCAAAAACAGTTTACCTCAAAAGAAATTTTAGAGACAGTTTGACACATGTAAAAATGTCAACGTTCAGTACTATGTACATTTTGCTTAAATAACAGCTGATCAGTCAAATTTAATTTTATCATCTTTCACCAGCATCCACTTTTGCCTGTTAATGACAACAGCCTATCATTTCAAATTTCATGGTTTACTTCTCACTTGCCAATCTCCAGGCAAAACTACCCATTCATGCTAAAAACATGATAAGAACCAGATATGAGTTATTTACTCTTGACAGAATTATGAGATTATTTTCAAAGTCATTCCATAAGATTTGCAATCTTAAAATGAAATGACTTTGAAAATAAAAAAGTAGCCATTATACTTTTCAGAACTATCTGAATATACGGACAAATTTCTGTAGAAATTTATATATGCACATTTAGCAGTTCTCTTATGATACCTGAACAAACAGACACACAGAAATTCAGTTTATATATATAAACTGTTGTTGAGTTTTCTTTACACCTATATAATATATATATACAGGGTGTTCGGAAATTCCGATTAGGAACCCATGTCTGGAAACAGTACATTTCCGGACATGGGTTCCTAATCAAAATATAATGTACTCACTTCCCTCTACAAGTCCTAGAAGTTTGTAACAGGAATTTCCGGAACACCCTGTATATAGGTATAAAGAAAATTCAACAACAACAATTGTAAATGACTGTCTATAAATATACTTGTTCCTTACCTCAACATTTTAACAAATAATGACATTAATTGAGGATTTGCTGTATATATAGATATGGTAATTAGATGTATTAAAATTTTTAATTGAAAATTAAATCAGAAAAACAATTACTTACATACACACACAATACAGAAAATTTTGTATCTAACTTAGCTGGCATCTTTAAAATACCAAATTTATATTAAATTATTGAATTTTAATTGAAAAAGAGAGCTTATTTTATGAACTTTGTATAATTCAGACTATTATATGTTATATTAAGAATTTTATAAATTTATTAGGTTATATGTTGTGAAGGAAATGCTGGATTTTATGAATATGGAATTACAGGTACACCATTAGAAGCTGGTTTTTCTGTCCTAGGATGGAATCATCCTGGATTTGCAGGCAGTACTGTAAGTTTTTAAACAGAATGATAATTTTATAATATTTGAAAATCATAACATATTATTTATAATTTTATATTTTAATATGTTGTGATTAATTTAGGGTATTCCTTTTCCTGAAAATGAAGCCAATGCTATTGATGTTGTAATGCAATTTTCTATTAATAAGTTGGGTTTCAAACCTGAAAATATAGTTATATATGCGTGGTCTATTGGAGGTTATGCTGCAACTTGGGGAGCAATGAATTATCCAGACATAAGAGGATTAGTAAGTATATAGCATAAAAACTAAAACAAAGATTCTTAAATTTGTAAGCTTTATATAAGATTTGTATTGAAACTTGTTTAAAACATTTATTTGAAATCGTATTGAAAGTATTTAAGTTAAATGATTGTTTTCTACAAAAAAATATTTTGAAGTGAATTATTTATTAATTTCCTTGTTACTCATGTCATAAATACATAGACAAATGATCACCTTAAATACTTGGGCTATAAATCTGCTATATTTAATAATTAATACTAAATAATTTGCTACTAGAGGTAGATATTAAGTGCCATCTCTTATCTAAATTAATGATTATAATTAAATAATTTAGTATCATCTGGAAGAAAAAAACTGGCCTGGGGCAGGGCTTGAATCTGCAACCTCCCTCCACTTGCCGTGCTTGCCAGCTGCACCACCTGGACCTTGAGCAAGCCTTCACTTCCAGATATTTCATTAATTTAGATAACAGATGGTGTCTAACATCTGCCTCTAGTAGCAAAATACTTAATCTATAAATCGCTATTTTTAAGAATTAATACTGCGTATTTAAGACAATCATTTGGCTATGTATCTGTATATTATTGGGCTTTAGGTTTTTTAATATATTCATAAGTGAAAAATACTTATTTAATTGAAATATTAATAGCAATCAAAACACTTTAAATATAATGATAATAGAAATGTAATATTAAATTTTATCCAAAATATAATGGAGCTCTATTTTAGCTTAAATTGCTTTTGACAAAAACAAGAGTTTCATTCATGAATGATTCAAAATTTATCTTCTATAAATAAATAAAGATTTAAATTACTGTAACTAATAACAATAATTATTTTAATTTTAGATTTTGGATGCTACTTTTGATGATTTACTACCGCTAGCTATTTCAAGAATGCCTCCTAGTTGGAGTAAGTTAATTATTTTAACCTCAATATAAACAAACTTGTTAAGATATATTGTTAAGCTTATTAGATGATCTGTTAAATTATTTAATTAATATAATCAAATACCAACAATAGCAATAACAACAATATAATAACAAGAATAAATAAAATATTTCTTGATATTATTCAATATTAATAGTTTGATTAAGAATTACTTTTTAATTTATTATTAACTTTTTGAATGACACAAATAGTAAATTCTGTAATATTTGAACATCATGATAGAAATCAAACAGTGTTTATAGATTATATATACAGATTTAAAATTCATGAAATGTATTTGGAGTTAATTTTAAAATTTACAACAAAAATATGAATGAATTTGGCATAATTATATATATGNTTCTCCACAATTAATTTTAAATTCTAAATATTGATAATTTGATTAAAATAGAAAACAAAAATAGTAACCTGTTTTATTTTTTATGAATTAATAAAAAATGGAAAAAAAATGTTAGAATTTTCAAAAATACATAAATTAAATGATAAATTTATCTTCTTTAATAAAATGAGGAAGAAAATAAATGATACAAGTATTTTTAATAAATGTAAAAAAGTCTTAACTTAGATAACAATAAAGTTTTCATTGTTTAATATCTTATGGAACTAATGATGATGATAATGATAACACTATTATACAGTGGAACCCCGGTTAACGAACTTAATCCGTTCCGCGACTCCGTTCGTTAACTGAATTGTTCGTTAACCGAAGCAATTTTTCCCATAGAAATTAATGCAAATGCAATTAATCCGTTCTAGTCTCCGAAATTTTTGTACAGTAATTTTATTTGTAATATACAGCAGATTTTCTTTGATGAAAATGTAGGAAAACGTAGTATCTATCATTACAGCAACAAACAGGTAAACTTTGTTTAATAAAATAGCACTGTACATACCTTCGTTTGTTGTAGTTGGTGGCAGAAAAGTGAAGATATACGAACCTTAATGCTTAGAAGGGGAATCCCCTCCAAAAAATAACTGGTAAACTTCATTGGAAAATTCTTCGAGTCGAAGTCTCTCTCAGTAAGAAAGCCCACCAGTGGCTAAGCGGTCTTCGTACCCTGAACACGGGGAATTCGTTCTTGAGCTCTCACCTCGCTCAAACGGGCTGGCCACGTGGAGTTTTCCGAGTTTTCTCCATTTTTCTCCACGTCTGTAACACCTAAATAGGGGCCAGTTTCCCTTAAAAACACCTCCCAGAAGGCATTCTCCCTAGACAGATCGCCCAAGTGTTGCGTTGCCATAACTTAACAAAACAAACAAACTTTCCGTAAGGAACAAGAAATTGATCTAAAGTTGATTGTCTTACTCTTTTAATCAAAATTTTTCTCAAATGCGATAGCGCATTGTCGTTCATATTGCGTTGTCGTTTTCTATTGCCACTATGACTTTTTTCTTTCTTGGATGCCATATTGATTAAATATAAAAATCACAAAACTGAAAAAAAGAAGTATAGCACAAACACTCGGAAAAGCAATACTTAACTCACGCATGCCTAACACCAACTAAAATTTGACACAAAATACCGTTACGTTCGTTATCCGAGACAAAATTTTTGCAAAATAAGGGTTAGTTAACCAGGACGTCCGTTAACCAGGGTTCCACTGTATTTATAAATGAAATATCAGCTTAAAATTGTTTGTTTCATACTAATTCTAAATATAAAAATCTTAAAAAATAATATAAGGAAAAATCCAGAATATAAAATGTTTTACATATATATATATATATAGTATTTCATAGGAAATTAAATTATCAAATTGTATAAAATAATGAATTGATTAAAAATTATCATTATTAAACTTTTAACATAATTATAATAATAATTGATTGCAGATTTTAAAATAATATACATATGTATAGAAAATGTTCATTTATAGTTACATTTCTATATCTTTTTATTCTGCATTAAGACATTCATGTTAGTCCTAATCTGTAATTAATTATAATTGTTTGTTTAGGCTAGCATTAAAATATTAATATTTATCCTTTGGCAAAATTTTATTAGTAGTTACAAAATGGGCAAGGCATTTGCATATTACTAATTTTTTTTTATCAGTTATGATAGAATAGTGCAGTAATAACATATTTTAGTTTGCCTAATGATGTATATACTAAGATACCAGTCTATTACAAGAAATGTAGGTTCAAGTATGATTCTAATCTGAGTTTTTTTATGGTTATTACAGATCATGAAATCATTCCCAATTCTTAATTGGTACTAGTTATATCTCTAGTAAGCAAAATTAATGTCAACTATTGATATATAGTTCATAATGTGCCAATGCCATACAATAATAAATCAAATCAAATTAAAATACACATGAATTAGAAATAATAACTTATATATCAATAGATATAATTTCGAAAAATATATAATTTTCACCTTTACACTTATTGATATAGTAAGATTGAATTCGTACTTTTATAACTTAATCACACTGATGATGATTTAACTATTTATCTTTTATCAGATAAGAATGTGAAAGAATATAAATAACTTTATATTCTTTCACATTCTTATCTGATAGATAAAATTAATATATTTTTGTTAAATAAATTTAAATGTTTACTTTATAATAAAGTAAAGTGTATTTGTAATGAGTGAGCATTTGCTATTATAAAAAGTATTGTTTAAATTGCATATAAAAATGTTATTTAAAAAAAAATTATAACTTGTTTTTTTAATTATTAATTTGATATATCTTGAAGAAATAAACATAGAAATGTAGATGAAAAATATACAAATATAAACCTCTAAAAACTAGATCCTTTGATTAAATCCAAATGATTGCTTAATTACATTGTGCTCTATTAATGCTACTATTAATAATTGAATGTTAAGTAATTTGGATAATTAAGTAAAAAGTTAATTTATATTATTAAATTCATCAACAGATGGTGCCTAATTCCTATTCCTAGCCAAATTACTTAACATCTAATTATTAATGCAATGAAATGTCAGTATAACGAACTGCAATTTAATGGAATTTTTGGTATAATGATTATATCTTGAAGCCCCCACCAATTTCCTATTCTGCTCAATGCAAAAATGCTTCAGTTTAACAATTACTATTATAAAAAAAATTTCAATTTAACTTAATAAAAATTCTGTCTGTTATGAAAGAATAGTTTCATGATAAGAAAATCTACAAGCCATTCATTATTATTAAATGATGAATATTATGTCAAGCAGTCTGGCAGCATCAATTTTAATATATAGTTCAACTGGCAACATTAATTTTAATCCTTAATTGTGATTTCGTTTTGATGTTATTACTTTACAATTTTTCTTTTTAAGTTTATGAGAAAAATTGGAGAAAAACAAAAAAAGTGCCTTTTGAGTCCATGATTGTGTAATGGTGTCTATGCTTTTTTATATGTTGTGTCATGTCCATATGATGTGAGTGTAAGTTTAATGGTGTGTTATTTGAATCTGCTAAACAGTTACATAAAACAGTAGCTTTATGTAACTGTGATGTTTCTTAAAAAATTTGTAAATTCTAAAAATAAATAAGATTATTTCCAGACCAAAACAAGTAAAATTACTCTTTCTTATCTGACTTTGAGAGATTCAGTTAAGCAGACAAACAAATAAAGAAGAAATATTAAACCTTTATTGCCAATAGCTCTATTTTAAATAAGTTCATACAATCCAAATGCATTTTGCTTTCTTTCAGTCAAGCCTCATCAGTGGATACAATGAACTAACAGTTGCTGTTCTTTTTATGCTGGGTGATTTTTTTTTTCCCAGCATGCATCTACATTCATTCTGGTATTCAGATTTATCACATTTACATATGCTACAATACAAAAATGTTCTATGATTCTTCTTTTTAAACAATTTTTTACATTATATAACATTTTAACATTATTCCTATCTATTTTACAATTAAATTTATTACAATGTGGACACCATGGCAATTCTTGTCTTTTTAACGTAATAGCAGCTTCATGTTCTTTTAACTATGTCTCCAACTTCCTTCCCATTTCTCCTATGTAATATTTTGGTCTTGGACAAGTGCACAATAGCTTGTAAACAACACCTGTAACTCCAAGTTGGTTTTTTAATATATTTGGGTCTTCATTATTTATAACATTAATTACATTTATCATCTTATCTTTTTTGTTTTGCCACTATACACAGAAAATTTCTTAGTAAAAGTAACAAAGTAAAGGTAAACTTTAGAGTTTACTTTACTTTGTCATTCTAAAGAGCACTGAGTCCTGAATCTTGCCCTCTCCACTCTGATTCTGTTGATGAAGCAAAAAGAGTAAACAAGTGATAGCTATCAGCAGTTTACAAAGTTATGAGTGAATATTTGAACTTAAATGACTGCACATGCACTGTTGTAATGATGTAAATACATGATCTACTGTTGCCATTATAGACTATTAACTATGCTAATGTTTAAAGTAATGTTATATTCCCCAGTTCTACTCCAATGATTTATAACAGGATTGAGGGGTATCCAACTTGGTTAAAGTGTTGTTATTAATTTGTTTCATATAAAATGATTTTGAAATTGTAATTCATCATTTCTTTTTCTAAATATGGGGCAAATGGGCATCCTGACAAAATTTTTCTGGACACCAGGACATTTCTTTAAAAGGGTGAAGTAATTCTGTATATATGGGATGTCTGACAACCCTAATTATAAATTATGATTTCTGTTCTTATTTATTGCATTATTAATGATGTTAATAATGACAACAATAATAGTAATCATCGTCATCCTTTCATGCAATAGGTCAAGTGACCTGTTATTGTTTCATTCCATATGTTTTCTGATCTTCCCACTAATCTCTTCCCTAGTGATATATAATTTTGCCCTATAATCAACTAAATAATTAAAATTTGTCATAATAATTATTTTATTCACACATTTTTGAAAATAGAAACTCATAAAACCTTCATTAATGTGATAACTCTCACATATATTTTAATATTTTCAAATTAACAATGTTATCATTGGACACATAAACAATTCTTATAAATATAATGATAAAATTATGCATTAAAACATATAATAAATAATAATAATAATATACTTGAAGGCATTTTTGATTTTATGAAGTTCTTTTATATTTCAAATGTTTTTAAGATACATATAAAAATAGTTTTTATTAAAAAAATAGGAGAAATATTCTGTTAAATCAAAATATTCATGAAGTAAAATTTAATTTTTGCTGTAATAAATTAAGTAAGATAAATACAAATATAAAAATATTAATCTCTTAAAAACCTTTAACCGGTGTGTAGTATGAATAATTGTCCAAGCAAACGTTTTCGCATTCCTCTTGGATCTTTCTTCAAGCTACTATTCGTCTGTAACGATCAATTAGAACAAAGACCAGTTGTTATGGAACAATGTTTCAAATTGCAAACCTTGAATTCCAATGGGAATCATGTGCATTCCAGGATTCGTAAATTACAGTCATGATGCAATTATTGGTTTTTATAATGTGATTTTTGGATTTTTTATACAAATAGAAATAGAAATTTACATTAATGAGTTGGATATCGTGTAAATGATTGTGGAAATATCCTTGTTATTATAAGTATTACTAAATTTTTTTAATGCGAACCTTCTTTATGGAACAGGGCTTGCCAATCAAGGGATAGGGTAATTTCATCCCTAGAATTGATGGGAGAAGATGTGTTTTAGGCTATGCAGATTTGATTTGTTCCAACTGTTTAACGTGGTCCACATACAATGTTGTGATAATGAGTTTGGCATTTGAGAAGTCTGCTGAAATCTCTGGATCTGAAGCATATATAGATAATGACGTGGAACCCCTGTTGTGTTGGATCCTTATATCAAAAAATCCTTACATCCTTATATCAAAAAATTGCATGACAACAAGGAGCACGTGTGGTGTACAGATGATGCTCCTCTTTGTTTCATCTACACAATTAGAAAGACAAACCTAGTGAAGATAAACTACCTGGGGTCTATGCAGTGCCTCTCACAGACCATAGATGCAATAGGGACTTAGTGTACATAGGCGCCACAAAGGCCATTGCTCTTTCCATCTGCCTCCAGTTGGAGTCAGATGGAAAGAACATCAATGTGACATCTAACGGTAAAAAAACTCCTATAATTACGTAAAACGTCATTGGGCAGCCGAACTACTTTCCGCCGTCCAGCGCCACGCTACGGACAGTTTAGGCGGGTAAATTGAGTTTAGTATCGTCTGTACATACATATAATTATATATAAATTATATATAAATTAGGTACTGTATATGTAATTATATATTAACTTAATTTATTGTAACTTTATTATAATTATATATATATACTTTTCGCCATCTAGCGCCACGCTACGAACAGTTTAGGTGAGCTATCGTCTGTACAATATGTAAATTAGGTACCGTAAGTCTGATACAGCACTATAATCTATAATCTTATACATTTCTTGTGAATGAAACATTTCTTATTCAACAGTGATTAAAATTATTTATATTAATGATGTCTCCAAAGTTCAACGAAGTTTTTGCAGAAAAATAACATCAGAAATCGCGGCCGCGGTTTGCTGCGCTGTTCTGCGATGAAAACAAGCTTGAGCAACGCCGATGTCGAATGGTGCACACTCGGTAAGTAATCCTACAATTTTTTGTTTATAGCGTAGTTTATACGGATTATTCCCAAAAAAAATATACGTATTTTGGAAATGTTGAGTCAAATTAGTCTAGGATCGATTAATTTTATGGAAGAAAACCTTTCAAACAGCCGTAGTTTGTAAACTTCACACGTGTCAGGCTGTGACTGGCAAGGACTCGTAAGAAATCGATTCATAAAGAACGGAACGTATCTACCATCTTATAGGGGGATCGACTGTTCTTTAATTCTTGATCTAAAGCCTTCTGTGTAGAGCAGTACATGTGGGCCCTTTTAACAAGTGCTCTAAATGCTGCTAATTTATATCTGAAAGGGTCACAGGAGTCCACCAGAATGTATGTTGGGAAGTCAGATGTCTTGCGATAAATAGATGTGCTTATGGTATCTCCTCCAAATTCAATATTATGTTCAAGAAATGGACTGATGAATCATTATGTTGTTCAAGCTCGATAGTAAGGCCATACAGGTTGTTGTTGAATTGTTTGCAGTAATACTTATAATAACAAGGATATTTCCATAATCATTTACACGATATCTGACCCGTTAATGCAAATTTATATTTCTATTTGTATAAAAAAATCCAAAAATCACATTATAAAAACCAATAATTGCATCATGATTGTAATTTACGAATCCTGGAATGCATGTGATTCCCATTGGAATTCGAGGTTTGCAATTTGAAACATTGTTCCATAACTACTGGTCTTTGTTCTAATTGATCATTACAGATGAATAGTAGCTTGAAGAAGGACCCAGGAGGGATCCGAAAACGTTTGCTTGGACAATTATTCATACTACACACTGATTAGAGGTTTTTAAGAGATTAATTTTCATATTACTCCTGTGTGCAAGGATTCTTTAATACAAATATATTTCTCAAGTTCTTAAATTGATGTGTTAAATGTGACTAAATTTGAAAATTAATTTAGTATAAATATAGGAATTAAAAATGTAATGTAAAATTAATTAAAGAAAAATAATCTTATACAAATTAATTGAAAGATTTCAAAAATAATTCCTATTACCAAATTTTAAAAAATATTATTAAACTTTATTTAAATAAATAAATTTTAAGATAAAAATCATTAATTTTGCTAAAACTCTTAGTATATAATATAATGATTTATTTATTGATTAATTATTTTACAAATTAAATTAAATGTAAAAATAAAAACTTATATTCTGTAGAACCATTAGTTGTAAGAACAATAAGAGATTACATGAATCTCAACAATGGAGAACAGTTGTGCAAGTATGTAAGAAAAACTGTGGTGTCATTTAATATACATGTATAAGTTTTATATTGTGTATGTGCATATATTAAGCAAAACATTTAATATTTTTTATTTTAGATATTCAGGTCCTGTTCTTTTAGTAAGAAGATCTCAAGATGAAATGATTTCTACTAAGTAAGTTACTAGAATTTGTTTTCAAATAATTGTGAAAATTCAAACTTACAATAATTTGTTTAAAAGCAATGAATTTATTCTTTTATTTTTAAATTTCAAAAAACTGTTTAAATTAAATATTAAGTTTATATATATACTTCAACGTAAATACACTTATTGACAAAAAAGTTATACACTCGGACATCTATATGCCAAGTTTTGCAGTAATTGAACAATTCTGTTTCTCAGAACAGATATATAAATAATTATTGTTGTCGCCTAATTACATTACATGCCACTTAACGTCACCAGAGTGCCTTAAAATTGCTATCTCAGTATCCTATAAAAAGTTTGCAGATGTTTACTGCATTCAGAATTTTCATTGCAATTGTTGTCTGGAGATCTTTGAATGTTAGGCTTGCCTATACAACACTGTTAAAGAGCTGATGGAGTTTGAGGAAGGCTGGATCATTGAAATGAGGAAAGCAAGATGGCCATTTTGTTGAATTTACTATCATTCTGACTTGTGTGTGAGGAGGTGTTGAGAGTAATGAATATATGAGATCACATATACATAGTAGGCAGGTTCTGGATACCCCAGACAGTCTATCAACATAGGTGATTATGAGAAAAGCACATACAGCTGCAATAGCATTTTTATGCACTATTCAGAGACAAGCTAATGGTACAGAAACAAGTCTCTTCCTGTACCATTTGCAGGTGACTAGCAGAACAAATTTGCATGCACAGCAACTACTAAACATTCTGCTGTTAGGATCCCAATATCATCAGCTTCATTTACAGTGTGCTAGACAGAGAAGTATGGACTGCTGCAGATTGGCAACATATCAGTTTTAGTAACAAATTCTGATTGTTTGGGAATGGACAACCACTGGTGAACACTTCACTTGAGAAACACATTGTCACACAGTATACTGGTCTGAATAGCCATCTTCTATAACTATCAGTTACCTTTAATAGTGGTTGCAAGGGACATTGATGGTTCAGCAGTATTTTCAGGAAATCCTTTTCTTAATATGTTTGTTGCCTTTCATGGCAGGGTTCCATTTTTCAGTGAGGAAATGCTCCTTTCATTCAACTCGGGTTTATCAGGCGTGTCTCCATCATGTTACACTTCCTCGGCCTGTCTGGCTTTGTTTTCAGCTTTTTTGTACAGTGAATATTTGTGGAACCAGATGGGATGTCATCTGAGTTTGGAAGATCTGAAATGGAAGTTGCAACATCTGTGAACAAATCCATTGCAGGATGCTATACAGTACCTATAATGCCTATATGCCTGATTGTATTGCTACATGTATCTGGGTAAGAGGAGGACATGCAAGGTATTGTTTTAAATTGTACTGTTGTTTCACAGGAAATTGTCCCTTTATGCTATTACTAGCGGGTAGGTCCGGCGTTGCTCGGACAAGAGTAACAATAATGAAGACTGAGGTTATTACATTATAGTCAACCGTACCCGTTTTCACAGAATGCAAGAATTGGGTCCCCCTGTTTCCAGACTAATTAGAGAAAATATAGATGGGTCTATTAATATGTTAAATTTTCTGTAAAAATGAAAAAAATTGCATCTGCATCTTGCACATCGCTTTCTCTTAACAATTCCATTGTTACTTGACACTTTCATTGTTACTTCACACTTCCATTGTTGATGGAAGTGTTAATCCTTAATCCTGTCTCTCTCCCCTGTGGGGAGGAATTTTGAAAAATCCCTTCTTAGTGTGCATTCTTGTGACTTACCCTAACTGTGTACCAAATTTCAACTTTAAGCTCCTAACCATTTGGGCTCTGCACTTATTATTGTGTTGGGTTAAGTAGGTTACTCGGTTCACACTGGTGGCTGTGTACTATGCCGGACCAGAGTCAAGGCATAGCAACCAAAACAAAACTAAAATTAAATAAGTGTGTCAGTGTGTGTTTCTGTATTCAGGAATTTCCTAACAATGTGGCATGTATTCAATATAGTGGCCTTCTGTAGTGTGATGTATGTATTTCTACTCAATTGTAATGTTCCCAGGCTTTTGTGTAGTGTGTGTGGTATCACACCTGTACAGGAGAGAACGACAGGTACAATAAGCACCCTATCCATCCTCCACAGATGCCTTATTTCCTGGGCGAGTTCTGTGTACTTGCTAATTTTTTCAGTGCATGTGTTTTGTACATTGTGAGTGTTTGGAATGGCTATGTCTATAATGTATGTGATTTTATTGTGTTTGTCAATGAGTGTGATGTCTGGTCTGTTGTGGTAAATTGTTTTATCTGTGATTATGGCTCTGTCATAGTACATTTTGTGCATGTTGTTTTCCAATACTGTCCGTGGAATATACTTGTAGTATGGTTTATGAATGTCTGCCAATTTGTGTTTGTTTGCAAGCTCTTGGTGTATTATATTTGCTACTTGATTGTATCTATGTAAATAATCTTTCTGTGCCAAGAGCTTGCAACCAGAAGTGATGTGTTGTATAGTTTCTGGCATGATGTGACATTTTCTGCATGTGTCATATGTGAGTATCTTTGAGTATGTGTTTTCTGTAGTTTTTAGTATTTATGACCTGATCCTGTATGGCAAGCATGAATCCTTCTGTCTCCCCAAAGAGGCATACCCGATCTAACCAGCTGTTTGACACAGTTTTGTCAACAAAATCCTGGGCCATGTCGTAAGGATGCCTGCCATGGAGTGCCTTTTGAGCCCACGATTGCTTAATGGTGTCTATGCTTTTTATATGTTGTGTCAAGTCTGTATGATGTGAGTGTAAGTTTAATGATGTGTTATTTGGGTCTGCTAGAACTACTGCTTTAAGTAATTGTGATGTTTCTTGTTTCTTGTAGAAAAACTCTTGCAGTGACTATTTGTTTGTAGTGAAGGTTAACTGTGTCAATCAGGCCACGTCTGCCATCTTCACGTGGAAGGGTTAATCTTTCTATGGCGGATTTAGGGTAATGTTGTTTATGCTTAGTAAGTGTTGTTCTTGTTTTCCTTTGGAGTTACTCAAGATCTGTGAGTCCAATGTATAACTCCAAAGGAGTATGTGAGTACAGGGACGACATATGTGTTTATTGCTTTAACTGTGTGTTTTGCATTTAACTGTGTTCTGAGGATAGCATTTAACCTACTTTGGTATTCTTTAATTAATCATTGCTTTATTTGTGTATGTTCTGTTAGTTTGGCCTGTTGGAATCCTAAATACTTGTAGAACTCGCCCTCTTCCATGGATTCAATAATGTCTCTATTTCCAAGTGCAAAATCTTCTTTCTTCAGGACTCCTTTTTCTATGTGAGGTGTTTTGCATTTGTCTAGACCGAACTCCATTCGTATGTCCTTAGTGTATGAATGCGTGATTTGTAGGAGTTGATGAAGTTGTTTTTGTGTAAATGCATAAAGTTTTATGTCGTGCATGTACATGAGATGTGACAGCGTAAACTGTGTTGTTTTTTCATGTCTGATATTGTAGCCATAATGCGTGTTGTTTAACATGTTGGATAATGGATTCAGGGCTAGCCAGAACCAGAGAGGACTCAAGGAATCTCCTTGAAAAATTCCTCGCCTAATGAATATTTCGTTTGTTTGTATGGAATTGTTACTAACCCTGAGATGCAAGTGTTGTTCTCCACTGCTGCATAGTGTGTTGGTAGAGTGCAATGAGTGATGGATGTATTTTGTACATGTGTAGAATATGTAGCAGCCAACTGTGTGGAACACTGTCGAATGCTTTTCTGTAGTCTATATATGCCATGTGTATGTTTCTGTGTTGTCTGTGTGCTTGTCGTAGAATGACTGAATCTATGAGTAACTGTTCTTTGCATCCCCTGTGATTTCTATGGCAATCTTTTTGTTGTTCTGTAAGGATGTCATGTTCTTCAACATGTTTGTATATTTTGTTTGTGATACAGGATGTCAATAATTTGTAGAGTGTTGGAAGACATGTAATTGGTCTGTATTGTGTGGGGTCTGTGGTGTTGTTGTTTTTAGGTTTCATGTAGGTGATGCCCTGAGTAAGAAATTTTGGCATGTCTTGTGGATTGATGATGATGTGTGTTAGATGTTTAGCTAGTTCCTGGTGCAGTGATGTAAACTTTTTGTACCAGAAATTGTGAATGTTGTCTACACCAGGTGTCTTCCAGTTGTGTGTTCTGTTAACAGCGTAGCGGATGTTGTGTACGTTTATTTCAGCACGGCATAGTTGGTATGTTGTGCAGATTTCTGTTCTCCTCCTTGATCCAGCCTGCATCAGCATTGTGTGTAACAGCATTGGACCAAAGAGA
>NW_019384340.1:478368-479467 GCF_000671375.1 Centruroides sculpturatus | reverse complement strand
CTAGTTAAAACTAGTTTTAACTCAAATTCATTTTTGACTAGCAGTAAATTCTAGTTTTAACTAGACAAAACGGGTTTTGTCTAGTTAATTTACTGCTGTACATGTTTTGACTTTAGATAAAACTAGTTTTAACTTTTAACATTAGTTAAAATTAATTTTAGCTACATAAATATGTTTGGGGGAAATAAATAAAGTTATGTATTCTGTGGAAGATGCCTAACATTTTGCTTATGAAGGAAATTACAGTGTTAATTTGGGTTTAGGAGCCCTGTAATGAAAATATCATATTCTGGAGTATGTTTTTCAAATAAAAGTTTGGAGTTTATTTTAAAAAATTGTATACTGTGTTTGCAATGACGACTTTTTCACTGTCTGACATTTTAGGCATCTCACCCTGAGTATCCGGGTGAGATGCCAAATGCCATTAGGGTAAGATAACAAATATAATTGCATAAAATTAATTTTTGAATTTCTTAACCAAATTTAATTTATTGCATATGTAGTACAAAGTACTTCATAGTAAGTATAACAGCACAGTATAAGTATTGTTAAGTTTCCGCCCGTTCTAACGTGTTCTATAGCTAGCTGAAAGCATTTTTCAGTCCAAAAAGTTTTTTGAGAAGTCCTTATATAATTTCTATGCATATCCTGCAATAAAACGAGAAAACAAAAGTTTATTAAAAATAGGCATATTAGAAATCAATTAACAAAAAATAGGCACGTTACCCCAAGAAAAATGTGGCATCTTTTCCATTTTTTGGGGTAAGATGCCTAGTAGAGTTACATGCTCCAGCATGTCCGATCAGGATCGGCGGTAGCTGACAATGGAAACTTTAGAACCTGAACTACATCACACATTAATTGTTTTTAGCAATTTTTAATAAATTCCATTTTAACTTTTAGTTTAAAATTATTCTAGAAACATTTCACAACAAAAACTTCGTTCTTATCTAGCTTTTATTCTTGGATGTAGAAAATGAAGTAACGGTAGCCAACTATAGCTTTCTGCACTCAATATTGGCCCAACGATTCATCATACAAATACATGACAATGTGTAACGTCACCATTTGAAAATATCAAAAATTAGGCATCTTCCCC
>NW_019384340.1:474122-478324 GCF_000671375.1 Centruroides sculpturatus | reverse complement strand
TTAATTTGGGTGTTATGTTGTTTTTAGTGTATTGTGTCAGCCTGCCTAATTGCTGTCTAATGTCATTTATTTGTGTTTCTATTCTTCTCTGCCAGGCAGGATTGTGATAAAATTGTGTTTTGTGTGTATCTGTCTGTGATTGTATTTTCAGTTCATGGTGTGTCACTACTGTGACTGCCCCAGCATAAACTAATGTATGAATGTCTGAGAGTGTAGAAATTAAATGGATGTAGTGTGGAGTAAGTGAGTGTTTACATAATTTAGTGTTTTTCCTACTACCTTTGACGTGTCAATTTTTGGTATTCGTGGTCTTTGTGTGGGATCTGTGCCTGTATATTTAGTGAGTGTTTCCTGAAATATAAGTGAGAGTGTATTAACTAAATCTATATCTATGTTATCAGTGATGGATGAGGAAGTGCCTGTAGTATCATTGCTGGTAGTTGTTATATGTTTGCTATTATCAATATCAGGATAATCCAGCAACAATGCTTGTTGCTGGATTATCCTGACAGGTTAAATGATCTTCATTAATAATGTTAAATGTTTCTGTCTGTTGATGTATTTGATCAGCAACCTGTTGTTTGTGGGATAAGGTTGTTGTGTATAATTGTTCTTTTTTTTTTGATCGACAGCCCTTTGTTCGGTAACAGTGAGGTGAGGATATTGTTGTGTGAATCTATGGTGTAGTTGTTGTCTGTATGCTGTCATGTTTGTTTCGAATTTTGTGATAGTGTAGTAAGTACGGACGATAAACTTGTTCATTTCTGTTGTCCATTTCATCCGTTGGCATGATTTTCCAGCCTTTGTAATCTGTGGATGTATTGCCACAGAAACACCAAGGCTAGATTGATTCCTCACATCTGTTGAGGGCATTGTAGTAGCCATGCTTGGGCCTGCGCTGCTTTCGCCACCGGTAACCAAGGGAGACTGTGGCCTATTTTTCTAACGTGAGCCTCTGCCTAACCAACGAACGTGGATTATTATTATTATCATCCCATCTCGATTATATATATATAGATAATCACTTTTTATCATTGTCATTAAGTTTGCCCTAATAAAGTTTCATTTGATTCCAATATCTACTTTGTGGATAACTGTTTTTGTCATGAGTGTATATTATAAACATATATAATTATATATCATTACTATTTTGAAATTATTTTAAATTCTATGCATTATATTGATATTTTTTATTTTATAAATTTCAGGGACACAATGCCCTTGCAAACAAACAGGGGAAATAATTTGTTGATAAAATTGTTACAGTGTCGGTAAGCTTGATTTATATTATTTTAAAAATTTTTATTAAAAGTTGCTTACAAGGAATAAAATAATACAAAAAAAGATGATGAAATTATTATACTGTAATTATGTATATTTCTTAATATTCCATTTTTCATGCAGATAATGAATATTTTAATTTTACTTTTTATAATGTTTTTCATCTTGTTTATCTCAATGAGTCTTTCATAAATTCTTTTATTAAACTATACTTTTTGTAGCCATTAAAACTACTTTTTATTCTCTGAAATCTGTTTTAATTAGTTTATATTAAAAATGCAACGCAGCATAAAATTTTTAAAATTAAATATAAATTTATTAGTCAGACAAATAATTTGCTAATTAACTATGAAGAAAAATATCCTTTAATAGTCTCAATTAAAAACAATGTACTTTTACAGCTTACTTTTAAAAGATTTTATCTAACTGTAAAAACAGTAATTTCAAAATAATAATAGAGTTATGGTCAAAATATAAGGTATTCAATTAAGTAACTGTTTATTTTATAAAATTGATGTATGAGATGAATGTAAATATTTATTTAGTATATCAGAAATATCAAAAAATAAATACATGAATTCTACATTATTACATTTATTGATTGCTTATGATATATGATAGAAAAAATAATTTTGATTTTTAAAAATTGAACTATTTTACTCAAAATAAGCCAAATGCTATTTACTAATGAATGTAATAATCGATAAATATGATTATATTAAGAACATAAAAGTAAATATGTCATGATTTTTAGGAATGTTTTATATTTAATATTTATGTTTGTCTAGAATAAAAGTTCAATAACTGTTTTAGAAATATAAACATTTCTGATTAAAGTTCATTTATCTGATTTTAGCTTAATGTTTTGAAGATATATAATATTTGTACTTAAAATTCATAATATAAAGTATTTGTATATAATATTATAATAATAATAATCAGATTTGATTATAAAGACAATTAAAATGAATAAAGTAAGATGACAATTATAACTTTAGAATATTTTTTATTATATATTTTAATAATCTTGCAATTAAATGAAAAAAAAATTGTAATCTAATCTTTGATATATTTCTGTAAATTTTAGTAATATATTTTTATAATTTTTAGGTATCCAAAATTAGTAACTGATGAAACAGCCTGGGTCCTAACAGATTGGTTGGCTGGTGATTCCGCACATCAAAGTAAGTTAGATAAGCTGATAGTTAGATAAAAATAGTTATACAATAAGACCCTGCTTAACACTGATTCGATATAACATGGGCTGCTCAAAGCCTAAAAGAAGCTCAAAATTTACACTGATTTAAATTATTGCGGCATTTCGTTGATTTGTATATATAGTAGAGCATTGATTTATCCAAATGTCAATCAACTGAAATGTCAATTAACCAAAAGCTTTCCAGTTGGCAAATTTAAATTTCCGCTAGTGCTGTGGCACTGCAATCTTTGGCTATGTCTTGGGCTACTCCAATTTTGTTGGTATACATGTTTTAGCTGGCAGCACTGGCACAACCATGAGAGGGTACTTAAGGATGTGCCAGGATTTGAACGAATTTCAACACGGAATAGGTTAAGATATTTTTTCATACATAATCAGTTATCCGAAAAATCGATTTTCTGAACAACCTGAGTCCCCAATTGATTCGGACAATCGATGCTCTACTGTAATATGATTATTTACAAACACGAACCAATCAGAAAAGGGTGGCAAAAAGGTGTACTTTTTTAAATTTATGTTTGTTTTGGTGCAATTTTGGAAAAAATATATCATCATGTATGCCATAGGCAATATTGACTTCACTTGGCAAGAATTAACTGATAAATGCACAAATGGAGTGCGGAAGAAGTTATGGCTGAAGGTACCCAAGAATTCTCAATGAGAACAGCCTATTGCTGTATCATTAGGTTGACCAAACTCAACCTAATTGATATAGCAGGACTGGGAGATATAGATGAGCAGGATATTGAGGAGTTACAGCAGGTTTCTGGTGAGAGCCTTACAACGATGACCTTCAAGAACTGGCAAAACATGGAATTCATGTGGAACTGGAAAATAGAGATTCTGAAAACAAAGAACCCAAAAAATTTCTATACAGCTTTCCTTAGTAAAAGTTTGGTAAGATAACTGAAATTGTTGATCAAATTATATGTTGATCCAGATTTTGAAAGGAGTGCAAAAGCAAGATGAGGCATTTAGGATGCAATCTCTTGCTACTGACATTTGCTTAAGGAAAGAAAAAGCGACAATAAGTTTATTGCAAAAGAACAAGAATTTCAGAAAGTCAGGACCTTCATTACAAAAAATGAACTTTACATTTCTGTCTTCATATGTTTGTGTGTTATTTAACATATATTATTATACAAATTAATATAAAAATAAACAAATTTTACTTTAATTTTAAGTTATTTTTGGTCACATGTTCCCCTATCCCTATTTACTGTATGTTAAAATGACCTCATTTAATGCTGTTTCGCTTAGCGTTTTATTGTCTAGGAACGCATCCTGTAACGCATACAGTAAGACCCTGCATTAAGTGGGGTCTTACTGTATATTATTTTTGCTGAACAAAATCAGACTAATTCATGTTAAGCATGTCTTGGAAAAATATTATATATATATACTGTAAGGTCTCGTTTTATGCAGTGGATACATTCTACAGAAAAGTGCATATAAAAAATTCGCATAAAAAAAGACTTTACTTGCCTTGAAAAAGTAGGGATACGTTCCGTAATTTTCTAAAATCGCATAAAACCAAAACAACGAGTTAAAATTAACTTAAAACCGCATAAAAAAGTTTGCAGAAATTAAAAGAAATAGGCTGCTTAATAAATTACTTCGAATGTCTGAAAGAAATTCATATAAAAGCTTAAAATAAACTTGTATTCAAACTTAATTCAGTTTATTTTATTGAAAAGTAATA